>NC_080672.1:211009382-211132776 GCF_030247195.1 Topomyia yanbarensis | reverse complement strand
CCGTACCAAACTCAGAACCAGCCTTACATTCCTGAATTGACCGAACAGCTGGAGGGACCATCATATCCGAACTTTTCGATATCCACCCATGCGGGAAACGGATCGATGGTGGCCCCCAGAAATTACTCGCGAAACCCGCAACGCGTCGCTGATTGGAAGATTCGGAAGTATGCTGGCACTGATGAAGGAACTGGACTTAATGAGTTTTTGGACACCGTAGCAAATTACGCTGCGTGTGAACAAATGTGCGAAGAAGAACTTTTCAATTCTGCGATGCATCTGTTCACTGGCAATGCTTTGACCTGGTATCAGGCTATGCGTGCGCAAAACCGGTTGTTTAACTGGAACCATCTTGTTTGCGAGCTCAAGGTAAATTTCGTACATCCTGAACTTGATGCTACGCTCAAAATGAAGGCTCTCCAGCGCCGGCAGATGCGTAACGAATCTTTCCAGGAATACTTCCTGGAAATGGAAAAAATATTTCGTGCTAGGACGGTTCCAATGGCACCGAGCGAAAAACTCGACGTGCTCAAGCGGAACCTGAAAGCCGATTATAAACAAATGCTGATTCTCAGGCCAGTGAACACGCTTTCAGAATTGATGAGTCTTGGTAAATCGATCGACGCCTCCAAGACGCCGATTTATCAGAAAGTTTTCGGTTCTTCTCGGGAAGTTGCTGCTTATTCTGATAATCCACCACAAAACAAACAAAAACAAAATAATCAAAACCAAAAGGGAGGTTGACAGAATAACGGCAACGCAAAATCCAAAACGTTTTGGAACAAGAATGCCAAACCGGCAGGTCTTGATTCAAGCAAGCCTCCTGACAACCAGAAAAAGAAACAGCAAGGGAATCAGGACGGCAAGAATCTCGAAGGAAATAATCAAAAACCGATCGAACCACCGCAGAAACCTATAATGTGTCTGGAGTATTTGGTGGAAAAGCATCGTCCTCCCGTGCTCGGCGTCTGCTACAATTGTGGAGACAAAGGACATGAATTTGAGGAATGCCGGAAACCAAATCGGGTCTTCTGCATCGCGTGTGGTTTTAAAGGATTTGATGTTTCTCGTCAGACGACTCAATTCGCCTTTGTCTAGACGCTAGGCCTCTCAATGAGCGTACTGTACGAGATGCATACCCTCTGCCCCACCCTGGGCGAATATTGGGCGGCTTACCCAAGGCGAAGTACCTGTCGACCATAGACTTGAAGGAGGCCTTTCTCCAGGTACCCCTGGCTAAGGATAGTCGCAAATATACCGCTTTCAGTGTTCCCGGCAGGGGTATGTTCCAATTTACTCGTCTACCATTTGGTCTCGTCAACAGGCCCGCTACTCTGGCGCGACTGATGGACCAGGTTCTAGGACGAGGTAAATGGGAACCTTACGTTTTCGTCTACCTAGATGACATCATCGTGGTAAGCGAAACGTTCGAGCATCACATACAGTTGCTCAAAGCAGTGGCCGATTGTCTAGCAAGAGCCAATCTAACCATCAATTTGGAAAAATCCCGTTTTGGAGTCCCCGAACTAAAGTTTCTTGGTTATTTGTTGAATCGGTACGGACTCAAGGTCAATCCTGACAAAATTCAGCCGATTCTCGACTACGAGAGACCGGTTACCGTGACGAAACTTCGTCGTTTCCTCGGGATGTGCGGTTATTACCGCCGTTTCATTGATCGGTTCAGTGAGGTCACTGCTCCCTTGACCGATCTGCTCAAAACGAAAACCAAGAGCTTAGTTTGGAACTCCGAGGCAGAACTCGCGTTCCTTAAAATTAAGGAACTTCTAGTCACTCCTCCAGTTTTAGTCCCACCAGACTTCTCCAAAGAATTCATTCTTCAGACAGACGCTAGTGACGTAGCAGTCGCTGCTGTTCTGGTGCAGGAGTATCCCGAGGGTGAGAAAGTAGTTGCTTACTTTTCGCACAAACTGACCACTCCCCAAAGGAACTATCATGCAACTGAAAAGGAAGGTCTGGCGGTGATAATGGCGGTTGAACACTTTCGAGGTTACTTGGAAGGTTATCATTTTCGACTGGTCACTGATTCGTCAGCGATTACATGGATACTGAAGATTAAATGGAAAACCAGTTCACGTTTGAGTCGTTGGAGTTTAGAATTGCAACTCTACGACATGTCTATTGAGCACCGGAAAGGCAAGGACAATGTCGTTCCAGATGCGTTATCCCGGGCCGTAGCAGCCGTTTCCGCTTTGTCCACCTCAGACTGGTACTGTTCCATGAAGTCCAAAGTTATCCAAAATACTGACGACTATGCCGACTTCAAAGTAGAAAATGATCAACTTTTCAAGTATGTAAACTCGAAAGTTGTTCCGTGCGACTCGCGGTTCAGTTGGAAACTCGTCCCAGCACCCGAGTTCCGTCAAGATTTGATTCAACGTACCCACGAAAATTTGCTTCACGTGGGATACGATAAAACGATCCACGAAGTGCAGTTACGATATTACTGGCCTCGTATGGGATCTGAAGTACGAAAGTTTATTCGAGAATGTGGGACGTGCAAGGAAATCAAAGCTCCTTTCGTCCCAGTCCAGCCCGAAATGGGTAAGGCGCGTGCGACTAATGCACCATGGCGAATGGTTTCTGTGGACTATATTGGTCCTCTTCCAAAAAGCAAACGTGGCAATCAACACTTGCTTGTCGTCCTCGACGTCTTCAGTAAGTACGTCATGTTAACCCCCGTTCGCAAAATCGCTAGTACGTCACTCTGTACGATACTGCGCGAACAGTGGTTCAATCGCCATGGCAGCCCGGAAATTCTGCTAAGCGACAATGCCTCCACTTTCACCTCGAAGGAGTTCAGTCAATTCATAAAAGAAACCCGCTATCATTCGCAGGCTAACCCAGTGGAGCGAACAAATCGCTCGATAAACACCGCAATCCGGGCATATGCTCGAACCGAGCAGCGCAATTGGGATGTCCATATCACCGATGTGGAGCGCATCCTAAATACTACCGTTCATTCCTCCACTGGGTTTAGTCCTCATTTCATTATACACGGGTGTGAAATGGCATCTGCCGATGACTTCAGCAGGATTTCCGGTGAGGGTGACCTAGAAACAAGACACCAACAGATAGACAAAATCCGGGAGATTGTGGTAAAAAATTTGGCAAAGGCAAGCGAGGGCATTCGACATCAGTACAACTTGCGTCATCGAAAGTTCTCCAAACCTTTTGAAACGGGACAAATGGTGTACCGTCGAAACATGAAGTTGTCGAATGCACTCGAGTCTTACAATGCTAAACTTGGACCACAATACTTACCGGCAAAAATTGTCTCAAAAAAGGGTGTATCCTCCTACGAGCTGGAGGATATGGCAGGTAAAAATCTTGGAGTTTGGCCAGCAAATCTTCTTAAACCAGCATAAAAACTTTTCCGTGCCGTCTGTGGACTGACGGTATGCTTTTATATGGATTACTCACTTGGGAGTTTTCCAAAAGCAGCCGTCAGTTCCCGACGGCAACAACACGGACTTTGGTCCGAATAAAAAAACAACAAACATTTCTCCGTCTTCTCTATTTTTATTGTGGAAGACCAACTCTGCCGTGGGAAGCTTCTTCATTAGCTTCATGCACTTATTTTGAGCCACACTCGCGCAGTGTGGTAAACAAACATCCGCACAACATATATGCTCTAGCGCCGGTGACGGTGGGGTGCACTTCTCCACTTAAAACAAAAACAAGTGCACTACATCGTACCGTCATTCGGTCAACGGTTGCATTAATCAAACACTATCTGCAGTATTCGGCAAACCGAAAAATAAAATTCTTTTGCGCCCCACTCACGCAGTGAGGTAACCAAATAATTACACTTAACGTATGCCCCGGGACCTGGCACGGCAGCGGCGGAGTGGAATTTACACACTTTAAAACAGAAAAATTTTACACCGTGCAATTCTTGAAGGTCCCGGGCGCATCAAAAAAACATTATTTCCTGCCGTGTTCGGCAACATAATTTTTTTTCCAAGAACCCCTCTTCGTGGGGAATACTTGCACCTACGGGGGCACAAAATTTTATAAATTCTCCTTATTTGGAGCACAATCTCACAATAAACTCACTGATCCCTTCTTCGATAGGGACACAAACACTAACGCGGCTGATTCCCGACCGAAACTATCGCGAGAAAACGCGCGAATTGACCGTGAACCGGATAAAAATCGTGAAATACGATGAGGGCGACGATTCCGCGATCCGTATTGTTTTGTTTTGATGATGATTCATTCATCCATTCAGACGGATGATATCATCATTTTTGACAATTTCCCCGATGTTCGCACCAAGGCTCAGCATCATGCAGGTGTAGCCCGATTTGGATCAGAGTGGTGTAAGTGGAAGAGCGAATGGGGTAAAACGGTACCGTGTCTTCGATTTCGGGTCGATAGATACAATTTTATTTCGCATAATTTTGGGTTTGTGGTTAAACCTGGGATGGTTCGTTTGATTCCGGTGGGAATCATTTTGATCTGTTTAAATTATGCGAAAGACATTCTTTGGTCCCTCTCAAACGTTTCTTTTGCCATGTAGGAAGCGTTTTGAGGCGAAAAGGGACGAATATACAAACTTTTTGTCCGGAATGTCTGTGAGTGGGAGAAACGATGACGTGTTAAGCGGTATGGTATGAGTGAATGTATGAGTGTGGAATCGAACAGAGTGAATGAATGCATGTGTGAATGATAAGATAAAATTGTTTTGGGATTAATTCGAAGTGCTTATCGGAATGTGAATGATAGAGAAGGCCAGTGATTGAGGATGAATGAATGGGACTGTGTGAATGTATTTGGATTGAATCCCCAACACAAGTGTGTAGTACTGGTATCGTAAGGACACGTAAGACATTTCTGGACAGTCGATGAAAAAGAACAATATAATGCCGACAACCGTTCCCCTGCAAGTTGAAACATTGAAAATTGTCAATGCCACTTGCAGAATTTTGGGAATATCGAGTTGTTACCGATCTTGATTTCGGATTGGATTTAGGGTTCAACCCATAACCGAATAATGACAATGGCTGACAACCTCTCGCTTCGCGTACGCTGTCAGTATTATCAGACCAAACACAGGCAAACTTTTCACCAATGAGGACATCCGGTCGATTATTTTTTTTTGATGAATTTTGATAAATTGCGGAAGAAATAATTAGGTGTAGTTAGTTTTTCTTTGTTTATTTATTTATTTATTCATTGCGTATTATTATTGTATCGGTGTTAGGTTAGAAAAAAATTGTTGCCAATTTTTTTCCACCCGGTGTGGGCGAGATTGTAACCCGTCAGGGTAACAATTTAGCACTGGGTGGAAATATACCTATTTGTGCGTACTCTCTCCGTAGAGTGTATTGTTATTGCAACATAACTCACCGCTGCTCATTATGCTCGTTCATGTTTTTGATGTAAATTTCGTTTAAATAATAGTCCATGAACGTTGTTATTAGTCCAGATAGGTGTAGTAATTTTTGTTGTGTATTTGTAAATAAATAGCATAGGGTTTAGTTAGGTTACCGCTCTCCTTTCGCTGCAAAAGTGGTCTGACTATGCTGTGCTATAGCGATGACAGCTATGCGGCGGTGCGTTTTTTGGTGCTGGTTTGGTGTGGTTGAGTGCGGAAGGCGGCCATCGTAAAAGAGGAGAAAGTGACGGACCACGGTGACAATCAGACGTCCAGAAAATTGTAGTTTTTTTTCGGGACAGTTTCCCGCCACTGTAAAATCTTTAAGTGCGCGTGTGCGACGGTAGATTCCCGTCGAAAGTGCCGGCCCGTGGTCCGGGTGCTAAAGAAAGTGTGGTGCTGGATCGCCGTCGGGGGAAGCTAATTATCAAGGAGCTTTCGCTTCCCCGGCTAACCGTAAAGGATCCAGACGCACCATTCCGCCCTCGCTGGGAAGGATAAGCCGAACGAGCCTTGCTCTCCTTCCCAGCTAATAGCCAAGGAGAGCGAAGCAGGGTGGACAGCGGCTCCCCCTGGGAAGAACACTGCGGTGTCTTCCGGGATTCTTTGCGGGGAGCAAAGAATCCGGTGATTCGTCACCACCGTCGCTAGGGAGGTTCCGACAAAGGAGCAAAGCTCACCTCCCTGGCTAATTGTTAAGGACCGCTGCCGGAGCAGCCAACGTAAATAGGGAGAACTCGGCCGTTGCTGTCCCGGCCGGTCGGAGGAAACCGCCCGCCTATCCGCCCGCAGCAGCAGGGTGCAGTGAAGGGAGAGTAGGTGGAAATAATACACGGTAAAATTTAATTTATTTGTTTTTCCTTTTTGTTTGTTATTATACGAAAATCCGAAACTCCGGTAGGAGCACCTAGGCCGCCCTGAAAAGAAGGGTTCGCCGGGCAAACCAGAACCCGAGTAGTGGGCAAACCCCTACTTACACATGTTTCCGCGTATCTGCCACTTTCGTAATGTTCGCAGGATGCCGTATCTCCAAGTGGTGTCGTACGCCTTAGCCAAGTCAAGCGATGCTATCAGACAGTGCTCGTCACGGTCGGGTAATGTCCTCTCCAACTCCGCAAAATATGTGTCAGTACCTCGGCCGGATCTGAAGGCATGTTGTCGAGTGTCTAGCCGCCCGTTCGATTCAAGCTCGGTAGTTAACCGTCGATTCACCATCCGCTCGAATACCTTCGCCATACAGCTCGTTAACGTGATCGGTCGGAAAGCAGATGGACCTGTGTCGCTCGAATTCGGCTTTGGGATTGGCACAATAATTCCAGTTCGCCAACAGGATGGAAATACGCCACTGCGCCAAACCCTGTTGAAAAGCTCCAATAAAGCAGTTTTCACCGACAATGGTAGTCGTTGTAGCATTGGATAGCCGACTGAATCCGGACCTGTAGAATTACTTCGTCCTCTGTCGAGCGCCCATACAAGCTCATTCAAAGTGAAGTCGGAGTTATAGATGCCGTCGGTCTCGGGTGAAAAGTTGAAACGGTTTCGTTCGGCCTTTTCCTTCTCAATTTGAAACGAAGGAGGGTAGCTGGATGTTGCCGATATTGCGCTGTAATGCTCTGCTAGTTCTTCAGCCACTTCTTCTGCATTATCCGTGTAGCCAGCTGAACGTTTAATGACGGCTGGGCGATGCTGACGTTTTCCTCTTAATGCGTTCACTGTCTGCCACATTTCCGATGCAGTGGAGTTTGGGGATATTTTCGCGACGAATTCCTCCCACGATCGTTGTTTGGCATCACGGATTGATTTTCTTGTTGCTGCCCGCGCTTCCTGAAAGCTTTTCAGTGCTTCAGGTTTTCGTGGGTCCTCCATTTCGATACGCTTCAGTGCTCTGAGTGCTTTTCTTCGACTTTTTATGGCTGCTTTTACCTCCGGACACCACCAAGGAACTGCCTTAGGTCCGACCTTTCCGCTGCTTCTGGGTATTGCAGTGTTTGCTGCAGTGATCAAATGATCAACAAAACGGTCGATTGACATTTCGACGCCCGGTTGTATGGCGTTGGCGGTCAATCGTTCGTAAGCTGTCCAGTCCGCTTGGTCATAAATCCATTGTCGCCTTTTTGTTGGAACATGTGAGAACCCGGGGATGGAAACGGTTATTGGCAGGTGGTCACTGTTATAGGTATCTGGAAGCGTTCGCCAGGTGAATTTCGAGGCCACAGTAACGGAGCAGATTGACAGGTCGATAGCTGAAGTAGCACCGGTGGCTGGGTCGACTCGTGTATGCGACCCATTGTTAAGTATAACTAGGTGTTCTTCCAACGTTTTTTCTGCGATGAATTGACCTAGTGCGGACGATTTGTTGGATCCCCAGCATATGTGATGAGCATTGAAGTCACCTAGCACTAACATAGGACGTGGGAGCTGTTCGAGGAGGTCACATAGTTTTTCTTGGCACTGTTGGGTACTGGGAGGAATGTATATTGATACCACCGTCATTTGCTGTGGTAGTTGAACCCGAACTGCGATCGCTTGGATATTCTTATTGACGTCAATCCGCTCAAAGGGCACTCCATCCCTAATGGCCAGGCCCACTCCGTGTTGCCAGTGTCGACAGCTACCAGTCTGAAGCAACAGAGTATAGTTCTTGCCAATGAAGTCGGCTGGGATCACTCGATTGTCCACTTTGGTTTCCTGTAGTGCTATTAGGCTCGGTTCGTATTCAGTGATGAGCTGTTTAAGCTCGCTGACATTGGTTCGCAGCCCCCGAATGTTCCACTGAAGTGCGAAACATCTACTATCTCGTCTGGCGGAAGTCGTTGACGAAGACGATGATAAAGACGAAATAGACCTTCGATGTCCAGCTGGCACGTTGCGTGTGCTGATATCCACGGAACGATCGGTACTCTGGTACTGGTTGTGATGTTGCGATGTATCTTCGCCGGCGGAAAGCCAGGAGGAGAATTGCGAGGACTGTATATCAGGGAGGTAGGGACAGTCCTCTTCCCCCCGGTCGATCCCTTCATTATGAAGTGGGGAAGCTACTTTCTTCTCTTCTTCCCCAAACCGGTTACTCGTTGGACTCGAACTGGTAACATCTGCAACAGAGGAAGCAGCAGCAGCATTTGCGCGTAGATGAAGCGATATTGGACTGACCTGTGGGACGTATAGCCCCACAGTGCCAGCCGCTGTCGAAACAACTACACGATTATTTCCAGAACTACCGACAGCGACCGGCACTGGGGAAAGACTTTGTGTAGTTTTAGTGGATTGCTTCTTCGACGATCGGGTTGCTGATTCGTTGTGGTATAGTCTTGTCGATGCGCCTTCTCCGGGTGAAAGCAGCGGTTGGTGCCAAGGTTCAGCAAGAACAGTGTTGCCAACCGGATCTGTAAAAACGTTTAGCGCAGCAGTATCTGTGAAAGGGTTAGCAGACTTGGAACTGACCTGAGATAGGTCCAGCCCCACAGTGCCAACCGCTGTCGTACAAACTACACTATCATGTTCAAAAACACCGACTGCGATCGGCACTGGGGAAGGACTTCGTGTAGTTTTCGTTGATTGCTGCTTCGACGCTAGAGTTGCTGAGCCAACGTGGAACATTCCTGTAGATATGCCTTCTCCAGGTGAAAGCAATGGTTGGTTCCAGAGATGTATGGGTACGGTGATGTTAGTCGACTCTGTAAAGGAATTTAGCGCAGCAGTATCCGTAATAGGTTTGGCAAAGTCAGAACTGACCTGTGGAGGGTCAAGCCCCGCAGTACCAACCGCTGTCGTACAAACTACACTATCATGTTTAAAAACACCGACTGCAGTCGGCACTGGGGAAAGGCTTCGTGTAGTTTTGCTGATCTCCTTCTGTTCGTCGCTCGGGATTCTTTTGTTATTGGTTCGCAAGTTGTAGTGGCGAAATCGGTGTTCCTATCGGCCACAGAGGCGAATTCACTATCAACGGGTTGGGGTATGACGGCCCGGATAGTTCCTTCATCCTGCTGTGCTTGCGTTGGAAGGAGTACTACACTTTCCTCTCTTCCAAACCGATCTATCTCGTGGTCAGTATTCGTGCGTGGGTTGTCGTTGGTATCCAAACGTTGATGAAAATGAGAATTATCGAAGAGGCTGGCTAGGAGGCGTCTCGGTAATCTCAATTTTATCGTCTGAATATTCCATCGTTTCGTTGGTGGTAGTGGCAGCGGTTCTTTTTGGTGGTGGGCTTAAGTTATCCGGTGAGGTTGTCGTTGGTTTGCTGAACGGGGTGTGTTGTTTCTGTGGTCTTCCTCGTTTTGAATCCGTATTTATCGCTGGTGAACTATTCCTGGATCTCGTTACAGGCCCGATTGGTTGGCTCGTTTGCTTCTGTTCTTTGTTGTGTTGTGGTTTTTCTTGGCTGGCGGACTGTTGTTTCATCTGATGGATGTACGCCAACATTTGCTCGATTTTTTCGTCTTTTCGTTTGGTCTCCACCAGAAGTTTTGCGATCGTTTCGTCCTTCTTCTTCATTGCCAGTTCGAACTCTTTCAGCTTGCTAAGGATCTCATTCGGTTGTGCTGTGGCCTGAGCATAGCTGCCTTTACTTAGATGTTCCACTCGTTTGCGTGCTTCCGGGAATGTTAGATTGTCGCGTACTTTTATTTTTATGACCTCCATTTCTTTTTTATAAACAGGACATTCGCGGCTAGTTGGTTGGTGATCGCCTTCACAATTCCGACAGTACGCCGTTTCTTTGCATTTATCTTCGCCGTGTTGTTCTTTCGAGCAGTTAAAACATCGCTGGAGACCAGGACATCGAACGCGTGTATGGCCGTAGTTAAAGCATCCATAACAAAGCATCGGGTTCGGGAAGTATGGGCGAGTAGGAACGTGAAGCAAACCGATCTTTATGTATTCCGGGTATGTGGTCTTGCAGAAGGTCAATATTGGCGCTGGCGTATTTACTCTATTCTCGGCTTCCTTTCGTGTAATTCGCTGTACACGAATCACTCCCTGGCTTATGATTTCCTGTAAAACATCCTTCTCTTCCATATGAATCAGATCGTAGCAAGAAATTACGCATCTGCTTACGTTCAGATTCGGATGGGCTTCAACCACTACTTCAGTGCCGTCAATGAGCTGGTTCATTTTCTGCAACTTAGCAACTTGGGCGGGGTTCCGAACTCGAAGGTTATACCGTGTCCCTTGAGCTTCGGTATTCGCACCTTCCATTGGACCACCAGCGGCAACCTCAACCGATTTTCCAATAATAAACGGGTTTCTTGGCAAAGGTACACCGTCTTTACCTGTCAGCTGCAGAAACGTCAATTCGCCGAATTTATTCGTCGGGTCCATATACTCCGGTAATCTTCTTTTGCTTGACCCTCCCGGGTCACCGCTACTAGCGGCCGCCATCTTGGATCTCACCACCAGACGTTGGAAACTGCTATGTGGCACGGTCACCCGATACCAACCCCAAATGGACAAAAAAGGTAAAGAAAAGGAAAGATCTTACCTTATTTGCCCCTTCAACGTCCTTTTTCGAAGTGTTCCCACACTTTTGGGACACACTGTAGGTGAGCAGTGTCGCTACTGCTTGTTTTCCACTTCTACACAGCCAAGAGAAGCGAACTGAATGAATTTCGCCAAGAAAAAACGCAATTAATGGATTCCCCCCTTTTTATTGTTCCAACTTTTTTGGCACGCACTGTAACGTCCAAATTTTTCAATACGCACTGTATTATACTCAACTACCACCAAATAACAAGTCAAAAAAAATTTCCAAATTTTCCAAAACTTTTCACGTTTTTTACGTCTTCAATAATATCTCCCGTTCAGGGCACCGTCACTCTCACGACTGGCATCTACAGCAAGTGAATGAACTGGCCGGGCAGCCACGCGGGTAGGCACAGCGATGGCTGTTTGTTTACCTATAGCACCGCGTGGGCAAAACTAAAAATTCACTTTTTTCAGCCGTTTCTTCACCGATTTACGTCAATCTTTCACTGTTCACCACTAGAGAACCACTTCACTCGTCTATTTGTCGTAAATTGGACCGCGGTTATCGCGAAAAACACGGAAAAACACGGTATTAAAATTTACGAATGCGCGTTGTATGTACCGTACGGAACGGTGTTTCCAACTCGGATGAATAATAATAATAATAATAATAATAATAATAATAATAATTGTTGTTGTTGTTGTTGTTTATTAACGACACTTTACACCAAGGAAGGGTGCATTCGTGTCGGAAGAAATTATTTTACCTGTAAATTTTACAATGCAGTTATCAGTTATGCAGTTACAAATCAAAATAAAATTTTATAACATTTTAAATAGGTTAGTTTCCTTGAGAAATTTTACCATACTCTCCTCATTTTTCCTATCGTTGAGCAGAGCCGCTCGCAGACTAGTCGACTCGATATCGTGCTTCCTTCTAGCGTCGTCGTATTTTCTGCAGTGGAGGATCACATGGCGGACATCTACAATGATCCCACAGCAGTCGCACACTGGTGGTGAAGTTTTCTTTAGCAGAAAGTCGTGTGTTAGGCGGGTATGCCCTATGCGAAGCCGGGTAAGTACTCGCTGTTCAGCCGAATTCTCGCGGTCAGTCCACTTCCCTGTGTCGAATTTAACTTCGCGAAGTTTTACTTCAGTGGACGCAGACCATCGACGGCACCACTGATTTCGGATAGCTGTTTTCATTTGGTTGTTCGCGTCTGCTCCCGGAACGGCTATTTGCAAGGGGGCATTACCCCTGGCTTCTCCTGCGAGACGGTCTGCCTCTTCGTTTCCATGGATACCAGCATGACCCGGAATCCAGCACAGCTTGATTGGACGGCCTCGTAGCATGTTTTCAATCTGCTGAATCCACGGGTGTTGCGATGTGCCAGCTTCTAATGCCGATAAGCAACTGGCCGAGTCAGACATAACCACCAAATCACTGACCGTGTTATGTGTTGCTAGCGCCGTTTTGATTGCAAACGCTTCTGCCGAGAAGACGCTGCATGACGATGGAAGACCAACCGATTGTTGGAAGTATTCTCCATACACTCCCGCACCTACTGCATCGTCATCTTTCGAGCCATCCGTGTAGACGATAGTTGAACGGTTGAAACGACCTGCTAGGAGCTCCTGAAAAGCAGGCCGAACAATTTCCTGGGGGTCTCCAGCTTTCACACGTCTCTTTATGTCCCACACGATCTGGGGCTTGGGTTCGTACCATCTTCGTGCAGCTAAACGCGTACGAGTGCAAATATCTGGAAGAGGGATACCGATCACCTCTGTCAGACGTTCGGATGCTCGATGTACCAGTGGGAGATCGGCATTGTCCTTGCTTTTTCCCAACGTATGGATGGCCAACCGGGCTATATTTTGAAGAACGAGTAGGTCGAATGGTAGGGTTCCAGCTTCTGCCATTATGGCTACGATTGGGCTCGTGACGTATGCACCGGATGCAAACCTTACCATCCTGTTGTATGTAGGAGCGAGCGTTTGGATGACGGCATCTCCTCCTCTGCTTACAAGTCCCATACCGTAGAGGAGTCGCGAGGTAACAATTGCGGACCCGATTTGAAGTAAAGAAGCGCGTTGACCACGGGGTAGCTTGGCACCGATCATCTTCAAGATACGCAGCCTGGATTCACACGTCTTCTTCGTCATTTTACAATGCGCTTTAAAGCTGAGTGATCGATCGAGATTGACACCGAGCGTTCTCAGCAGCGTTTGTGTCGGAACGGCTACACCATCTACCTTTATCGCCTGCATGGGTTCACGGCGCACGTTAGGGCTGCAATAGAAGATGCTGGATTTCGTTGCAGATATCGTAAATCCAACACTTCTCGACCATTTATCGACGGCTTTTACAGCGGCCTGAAGTTTTCGGAGGAGCGACTGGTCTTTCTTCCCCCACACAAGAAGCAGAATATCATCGGCGTACAGCAACACTTGTACGGAGTTCGGAACCACGCGGAAGATGGGTTGGATAGCCACGAGAAATAGTGTAACAGAGAGCACTGAGCCCTGCGGCACACCGTTTTCCAGCGGATGTGCTGGCGACAAATGCCCCTCTACGTTGACCTGGAACGTTCTCTCTGCCAGAAAACTGTTGACAATGTTTATCATCCTTCCGCGTATTTGCCATTTCTGCAGTGTTCGTAGGATGCCATATCTCCAGGTGGTGTCGTACGCCTTGGCCAAGTCTAGCGACGCTATCAGACAGTGCTCGTCACGGTCGGGTAATGACCTCTCCAGCTCCGCAAAGTATGTGTCAGTACCCCGACCAGATCTGAAGGCATGTTGTCGTTTGTCGAGACGCCCGTTCGACTCTAGTTCGGTGGTTAACCGTCGGTTGACAATTCGCTCGAACACCTTCGCCATACAACTAGTTAACGTGATTGGACGGAATGCAGCTGGACCCGCGTCATCCGAGCTTGGCTTTGGAATTGGTACGATGATTCCGGTTCGCCAACAGGGTGGGAATACGCCACTGCGCCATATTCTGTTGAAAAGTTCCAACATGGCAGTTTTCACAGACAATGGCAGTCGCTGGAGCATTGGATAGCCGATGCAGTCCGGTCCTGAAGAGCCACTTCTTCCTCTGTCCAGTGCCCACAGCAACTCATTCAGGGTGAAGTCCGAATTGTAAATATCATCGCTATCTGGCGAGAAGTTTATGCGGTTTCGTTCGGCCTTTTCTTTCTCCTTCTGGAACAACGACGAATAGCTGGAGGTTGCGGATCTTTCGCTGTAGTGTTGCGCCAGTTCTTCAGCTATTTCTTCTGGCTTATCCGTGTAACCATTGGACAGCTTGATGACAGTTGGGCGGTGTTGGCGTTTCCCTCTCAACGTGTTCACTGTCTGCCACATCTCCGACGTAGTTGAACTTGGAGATATCTTCGCGACGAAGTCTTCCCATGATTTTTTCTTGGCGTCATGGATAGACTTTCTTGCTGCTGCCCGTGATTCCTGGAAGCTTTTCAGTGCATCCGCTTTTCGTGGGTCCTCTGCTGGTATACGCTTCAGTGCCCTAAGTGCTTTTCTCCGATTTTTGATAGCTACTTTCACCTCCGGACACCACCACGGAACCGCTTTGGGACCGACTCTGCCGGTAGTGCGAGGTATCGCGGTGTTTGCTGCTCTAATCAACCGGTCAACGAAACAGTCAATTGATATTTCGACGCCCGGTCGAATAGCGTTGGCGGTCAATCGCTCGTAGGTTGTCCAATCTGCTTGGTCGTAAATCCATTTCTGTCTTTTCGTTGGGATAGTCGACAGTCCGGGAATGGAAACGAGGATGGGAAAATGATCACTGCTGTGGGTGTCCGGAAGTGTTCGCCAGACAAATTTCGAAGCCACCGATTCTGAGCAGATCGAGAGGTCAATAGCCGAAGTAATACCGGTAGCTGGATCGATCCGAGTGTGCGATCCGTCGTTGAGGATGAGTAATCGTTCCGATAGCGTTTTTTCGGCGATGAAGTGGCCTAGTGCAGTAGATTTCGTAGAACCCCAGCAAATATGGTGCGCGTTAAAGTCGCCTAGTACCAGCACTGGACGTGGAAGCGTTTCGAGGAAGTCACCCAGCTGTTCTTGACACTGTTGAGTATTGAGAGGGACGTAGATCGATACCACCGTCATTTGTTGTGGCAGTTGGATCCGAACTGCGATTGCCTGTATATTGTCGTCGACATCGATTCGTTCGAAGGGTACACCATCCCGAATGGCCAGACCTACTCCTTGTTGCCAGTATCGACAGCTACCAGTTTTCAGCAGCAGGGTATAGTTGTTGCCGATGAAATCTGCTGCGACTACTCGGTTGTCAACTTTTGTTTCCTGAAGCGCTATCAGGCTCGGTCCGTACTCGCAGATTAGCTGTTTAAGCTCGCTGATGTTGGTTCGCAGGCCCCGAATGTTCCATTGAAGGGCGAAGCATCTGCTGTCTCGATTGGCGAAAGTCGCTGACGAAGACGATGTTGATAGCGAAGGTGATTGCCTGCGGGTCCTCGCCGGTGTGTTTCGTTGGTACCGGGACGTGGTTGCGCTGATTTCAATCGGGATATCGGTGCTCTGATGCTTCTGCTGTTGTTGCGGTGTATCTTCGCCGGCGGAAAGCCAGGAGGAGAATTGCGAGGACTGTATATCTGGGAAGTAGGGACAGTCCTCTTCCCCCCGGTCGATCCCTTCATGATGAAGTGGGGAAGCTACTTTCTTCTCTTCTTCCCCAAACCGGTTACTGCTGGTCGCATCTGTAACGGTAGAAGCCGCAACAGAATTCGTTCGGAGATAAATTGAAGATGGACTGACCTGTGGGACGTCTAGCCCCACAGTGCCAGCCGCTGTCGAAACTACTACACGATTACTTCCAGAACTACCGACAGCGACCGGCACTGGGGAAAGACTTTGTGTAGTTTTCGTTGTTACAGCTGTTCTATCTCGAAGTGATGATCTCGATGAGCCTTCTCCGGGCGATAGCAAGTGATGATGTGGAAGGAGCGTATCGTCGATGTTGTCCTTCAAACCTGAAAGAACATCAAAACAAGCAGTACCTGCGAAGGGATTGACAACTTCGGAACTGACCTGGGGAAGGTCCAGCCCCACAGTGCCAACCGCTGTCGTACAAACTACACTATTATGCTCACGAACACCGACTGCGGTCGGCACTGGGGATAGACTTTGTGTAGTTATGCTCGTTCTCTCGTAGATGACGATCGGGTTGCTCTGGTTTGTAGTTTTGTTAGTTGAAGTGGTAAAATCGGTGTTCCTATCGGCCACAGAGGTGAATTCACTATCAACGGGTTGGGGTATGACGGCCCGGATAGTTCCTTCATCCTGCTGTGCTTGCGTTGGAAGGAGTACTACACTTTCCTCTCTTCCAAACCGATCTATCTCGTGGTCAGTATTCGTGCGTGGGTTTTCGTTGGTATCCAAACGTTGATGAAAATGAGAATTATCGAAGAGGCTGGCTAGGAGGCGTCTCGGTAATCTCAATTTCATCGTCTGAATATTCCATAGTTTCGTTGGTGGTAGTGGTAGCGGTTCTTTTTGGTGGCGGGCTTAAGTTATCCGGTGAGGTTGTCGTTGGTTTGCTGAGAGGGGTGTGTTGTTTCTGTGGTCTTCCTCGTTTTGAGTCCGTATTTATCGCTGGTGAGTTGTTCCTGGATCGTGTTATTGGCCCGGCCGTCTGATTCGTTGGTTTTTGTTCTTTACTGTGCTGTGGTTTTTCTTGGCTGGCGGACTGTTGTTTGATGTACGCCATCATTTGCTCAATTTTCTCGTCCTTGCGTTTGTTCTCTGCCAGAAGTTTGACGATCTGCGCATCCTTCTTCTTCATTGTCTGCTCCAGTTCTTTCACTTTATTCAGGATCTCGTTCGGTTGCGCTGCAGCCTGGGCGTAACTTCCAAGATTTTGCTGTTCAGCTCGTTTGCGCGCTTCCGGGAATGTCAAATTGTCGCGGATTTTTATTTTTATGACCTCTACTTCCTTTTTATAATTTGGACATTGGCGGCTTGTTGGTTGGTGATCACCTTTACAATTTAGGCAGAACTGGGCTGCTTGACATTTTTCTTCACCTTGATGTTCTCCAGAGCAATTAGGACAACGTTGCGGGCCAGGACAGCGAACACGCGTATGACCGTATTTGAAGCATCCATAACAAAGCATCGGGTTTGGGAAGTACGGGCGGGTAGGGACGCGAAGCAAACCGATCTTCATGTATTCCGGGTATGTGGTCTTGCAGAAGGTCAAGATAAGCGCTGGCGTATTCACTCTTTTCTCCTCTTCCTTTCGTGTAATTCGCTGTACACGAATCACACCCTGGCTTATAATTTCTTGTAAAACCTCCTTCTCTTCAAGGTGAATCAGATCGTAGCAGGAAATAACACATCTGCTTACGTTCAGATTCGGATGGGATTCAACCACAACATCAGTACCGTCAATGAGCTTGGTCATCTTCATTAATTTGGTAACTTGGACTGGGTTCCGAACTCGAAGGGTATACCGTGTCCCTTGAGCTTCGGTATTCGCACCTTCAATTGGGCCTCCAGCGACAACCTCCACCGATTTACCAATGACGAACGGGTTTCTTGGCAATGGTACGCCGTCTTTACCTGTCAGCTGCAGGAATGTCAGTTCACCAAATTTGTTTGTCGGATCCATAAATTCCGGTAATCTCCTTTGGCTTGACCCTCCCGGATCACCGCTACTAGCGGCCGCCATCTTGGATTACACCACCAGACGTTGGAAACTGCTATGTGGCACGGTCACCCGATACCAACCCCAAATGGACAAAAAAGGTGAAGAAAAGGAAAGATCTTACCTTATTTGCCCCTTCAACGTCGACTTTTTCGAAGTGTTCCAACACTTTTGGGCCACACTGTAGGCAGGCAGAATCGCAGCTACCTTTTTTTTTGCTTCTACGTTGCCTTCAATGAATTAAACGTGCAAAAAAAAAATCACTTTTCAATTTTTCCTTTTTTCGCTGTTTCGACACTTTTGGCATGCACTGTGGCGCGTCCAATTCGCACTGTACCACACTGTACCACTCTTTTTGGTAGATCAAGCAAGAAAAAAATATTTTTCTTTTTTTAAAAACTTTTCGTCAGTTTTCCAAACTCGAAAAAAAACTTGCTTCCAGCCCACCGTCACCTTCACACACGCAGCCGGCACAGCCAGTCAATGAAACTAGCCGGGCGACCGCACTGGTAGCCACAGCGATGGCTGGTTGTTTTGATTTTATTGCCGCGTGGGTAAACTAAAATCCACTTATTTCAGCCGTTTCTTCACCGATTTTCGTGAAACTTTCACTGTCAGTCACTGAAAAACCACTTCACTCGTGTTTTCGCTCAAAAATAAACCGCGAAAATCGCGAAAAACACCGAAAAAACACAGTGTGAAATTTTCGAAAGCGCGTTGTATATACCGTACGGAACGGTGTTTCCAACTCAGATGAATAATAATAATAATAATAATAATAATAATAATAATAATAATAATAATAATAATAATAATAATAATAATAATAATAATAATAATAATAATAATAATAATAATAATAATAATAATAATAATAATAATAATAATAATAATAATAATAATAATAATAATAATAATAATAATAATAATAATAATAATAATAATAATAATAATAATAATAATAATAATAATAATAATAATAATAATAATAATAATTTTGTTGTTGTTGTTTATTAACGACACTTTACACCTAAGGGTGCATTCGTGTCGGGAGAAAATTTGTTTCTATACTCGTATTAACATCTCATAATAATTTACAATTCAGTATTTTTATATTCGTTTGTACAAATTAGTTTCCTTAAGGAAGCTTAGCAGTTTGTCTTCGGTGTCCCCGTCGTTGCCTAGAGCCACTCGTAGGCTCGTCGAATCGATGTTGTGCATCCTTCTAGCATCGTCGTATTTTCGGCACTGAAGGATTATATGACGAACATCTACGGTTACCCCACAGCAGTCGTAAACTGGTGGGGTTTCTCTCTTCAGAAGGAAGTCGTGCGTCAATCGGGTATGCCCTATTCGCAACCGGGTGAGCACTCGTTGATCAGCCGAACTCTCGCGGTCAGTCCACTTTACCGTATCGAATTTTATTTCGCGAAGCTTCACTTCAGTGGATGCAGATCATCGACGGGGGGAGTGAGTGTGCGATAATGTAAGGCACGAGTGAGAGCGTACGCTAAGTACGGCCATCCCCCCAGAAGTAATGCCGAAAGGTAGTTCCTGGGGACGGATGGCGGAGCCCAATGGAGTTTAGTCGGTATTAATGGCTGGTCACCATTCGAGTCCGACACGCCCCCAGTGCACCCCGTGCGGTAGATTGGACCCTACCAATAGCACGTGTACTGGGTTAGGACATAAAGGTCTTCTCCATTGTTAAAAAAAAAAAAAAGACCATCGACGGTACCAGTGATTTCGGATAGCTGATTTTACCTGATTGTTGGCGTCTGCTCCCGGAATGGCTATTTGCAAAGGGGCATTACCCATGGCTTCTCCTGCGAGGCGGTCTGCCTCTTCATTCCCGCGAATTCCAGCGTGTCCTGGAATCCAGCACAGATTGATTGGACGATGTCGTATCATGGTTTCAATCTCCTGGATCCACGGATGCTGGGACGTGCTAGCTTCAATTGCCGATAAACAACTGTCTGAGTCTGTCATTATTAGCAGATCGTTGGAAGTGTAGTACGAAGTTACCGCTGTTTTAATTGCAAACGCCTCGGCTGAGAACACGCTGCACTGTGGCGGAAGACCAGTCGACTGCTGGAGATGTTCTCCAAACATTCCCGCGCCTACTGCGTCGTCGTCTTTCGATCCGTCAGTATACACAACCGTTGAGTTGCTGAAGCGAGCATTCAGGAGCTCCTGAACGACAGGACGGACCACCTCAGAGGGATCTCCGGCATTCACACTTTTTTTGATATCCCACACGACGTGGGGCTTGGGCTCGTACCACTTTCGGGTGGCTAGTCGCGTTCGAGTACAAATATTTGGTAAGGGCATTCCGATCACCTCTGACAGTTCTTCGGAAGCTCGACGTACTAGTGGGAGATCCGCATTATCTCTGCTTTTTTCCAACAAACGGATGGACAATCGGGTTATGCTTTGGAGAACGAGGAGATCAAATGGTAAGGTGCCTGCTTCGGCCATCTAAGATCAGGCTAAGATCGGACTTGTAACGAATGCACCAGATGCAAATCTTACCATCCTGTTGTAGGCGGGCGCGAGAGTTTTGGTGACGACATCTCCGCCCCGACTAACGAGTCCCATCCCATACAATAGTCGCGAAGTGACAATGGCGGAGCCGATTTGTAACAAAGAAGTCCGTTGACCACGTGGTAGCTTTGCTCCGATCATTTTCAGGATACGCAGCCTGGATTCACATGCCTTCTTCGTTAGCTTGCAATGCGCTTTGAAGTTCAGCGATCTGTCGAGAGTGATACCGAGGGTTTTCAGTTGATTTTGTGACGGTATAGCTACTGTATCTATTCTGATGGATTGCGTGGGCTCACGGCGGGCATTCGGGCTACAGTAAAAGATGCTGGATTTTGTTGCTGATATCGTGAATCCAACACTTTTCGCCCATCTATGAACGGCTTTTACTGCTGACTGTAGTTTCCGATAGAGTGGTTGTTCTTTTTTGCCCCGCACTACAAGAAGGATGTCGTCGGCGTACAATAGCACTGTCACGGTATTCGGAACCACCCGGAAGATAGGTTGGATTGCTACGAGGAATAGGGTAACTGAGAGCACAGAACCCTGTGGTACACCATTTTCCAGCGGCAGCTTGCGCGATAAATGCCCATCGACGTTTACCTGGAACGTTCGCTCTGAAAGAAAGCTAGTGAGCATGTTTATCATGTGTAACCCGTCAGGGTAACAATTTAGCACTGGGTGGAAATATACCTATTTGTGCGTACTCTCTCCGTAGAGTATATTGTTATTGCAACATAACTCACCGCTGCTCATTATGCTCGTTCATGTTTTTGATGTAAATTTCGTTTAAATAATAGTCCATGAACGTTGTTATTAGTCCAGATAGGTGTAGTAATTTTTGTTGTGTATTTATAAATAAATAGCATAGGGTTTAGTTAGGTTACCGCTCTCCTTTCGCTGCAAAAGTGGTCTGACTATGCTGTGCTATAGCGATGACAGCTATGCGGCGGTGCGTTTTTGGTGCTGGTTTGGTGTGGTTGAGTGCGGAAGGCGGCCATCGTAAAAGAGGAGAAAGTGACGGACCACGGTGACAATCAGACGTCCAGAAAATTGTAGTGTTTTTTTCGGGACAGTTTCCCGCCACTGTAAAATCTTTAAGTGCGCGTGTGCGACGGTAGATTCCCGTCGAAAGTGCCGGCCCGTGGTCCGGGTGCTAAAGAAAGTGTGGTGCTGGATCGCCGTCGGGGGAAGCTAATTATCAAGGAGCTTTCGCTTCCCCGGCTAACCGTAAAGGATCCAGACGCACCATTCCGCCCTCGCTGGGAAGGATAAGCCGAACGAGCCTTGCTCTCCTTCCCAGCTAATAGCCAAGGAGAGCGAAGCAGGGTGGACAGCGGCTCCCCCTGGGAAGAACACTGCGGTGTCTTCCGGGATTCTTTGCGGGGAGCAAAGAATCCGGTGATTCGTCACCACCGTCGCTAGGGAGGTTCCGACAAAGGAGCAAAGCTCACCTCCCTGGCTAATTGTTAAGGACCGCTGCCGGAGCAGCCAACGTAAATAGGGAGAACTCGGCCGTTGCTGTCCCGGCCGGTCGGAGGAAACCGCCCGCCTATCCGCCCGCAGCAGCAGGGTACAGTGAAGGGAGAGTAGGTGGAAATAATACACGGTAAAATTTAATTTATTTGTTTTTCCTTTTTGTTTGTTATTATACGAAAATCCGAAACTCCGGTAGGAGCACCTAGGCCGCCCTGAAAAGAAGGGTTCGCCGGGCAAACCAGAACCCGAGTAGTGGGCAAACCCCTACTTACATTTGGCGCACAGCGCAAAACACACTGAAAAAAATATTTTCCTATTTTGGAAAATATTTTTTTCTTCCGGAGTGTGGGGTGCTTCTACTAAATAGAGGATTTTCGTAGAACAGTGGTGAGGTTTCTTCCGCAATATTGTTCCGCGGTCGTATTATTTATTTATTTACATTTTTGGTATTGTTTTTTGATTTTTGCATTTTCTTTTTTTGTCCGAATTTGTGGATTGCGTTGTTTGTGTTTGGTCTGCCGGACGAGTAGTTTGAAGGTTGTTGTTATTATTCGGTTGCGGTGGCCAATCGCCTTGAATTCTCAATCCGGTTTGAGACATTTTTGGAACAGCTTGATTTCCTGAAATTTTAAGGGAATCGTTAGTGGGCGAAAAATCGAAAATAATACCGTGTCAGTACTTACATGCTTTGTGTCTTGGTGATTTCTTCCAATATAGCGCAAGTTATGATGGCGTTGGAGAAATTCAACCAAGCGTGTGTGTTCATGCGCGTCGATCATTTGCATTTCGATGAGCTGGATTTTGAGTTGCTATCTCGAAGCATTTTTATCTCTCCTGATTCGGATCTTTCTGGTGTCCAGCGGCAGCGGCGTCATCGGGGAATTTTGTCGCATGAGCGGTCGTCTCGGAGGGAATTAGTACGCAATTTCCGGGGTGACGTGGGTGAAGAAAAGGAGATCTGCCTTGGTAAATTACTAACAATCAAGGAAGATCTCCAGTACCGGTGCTCAAACAAGGAGATTTACCGAACACGGTTGCTTCATTTGGGGTCTAGGCTCCAGGTTATCCGAAATTATGCGGCAGGGGAGGTCAACCAGGAAATTTCGGGGTTGCTGGAGGAAGTTCTAGCAGTTTATGCCAGTCATTTCAGTGACGAACAGGCAGCACTTCCTCCCGACAACCAAGAAGGGGAGGATGGAGAAATTTTGGGAGATTTGCTGAGTACAGACGTACCTGCAATTCCACAGGGATCCAATCCTTCCGATAACGAAGGATCTCTTTCCAAACAGCTCGTAGGAGACGACCTGTTGCGTGTCTTGTGCGAGATGAGGGACGAGATTCGACAATTGCGACAGCAATCCGACGATAATAAAGCCCTAGCGTCTCAGGGGTCAGATGCTTTTTCAAAAGCTACCTAAACGCTAATGGGCGGGATTGCTTCACTGACAACAATTTCGTCAGTTTTGAGAAAGACGGTTCAAGAAGTTGTCTCACTTCGTGAATCCGTGAATGAACTTCGGGCACTAGTACATCAGAAGGAAAGTGCTTCCGAGAAGGATCTGCAGACCGATCTGGAAGATTTGCGTTTGATGGACGTACCCGATTCATTTGATGCACCAGAGATTCCTCGCCCAACACTGGCGCCCAGTCCCGATCAATTCGTGTTGAAGCGAGGATTCTCGGGTCAACAAAATCTATGTCCATCACTTCCTATCGAGAAACCGAAACAGAATACTGGATTCACAGCCCCGTACCAAACTCAGAACCAGCCTTACATTCCTGAATTGACCGAACAGCTGGAGGGACCATCATATCCGAACTTTTCGATATCCACCCATGCGGGAAACGGATCGATGGTGGCCCCCAGAAATTACTCGCGAAACCCGCAACGCGTCGCTGATTGGAAGATTCGGAAGTATGCTGGCACTGATGAAGGAACTGGACTTAATGAGTTTTTGGACACCGTAGCAAATTACGCTGCGTGTGAACAAATGTGCGAAGAAGAACTTTTCAATTCTGCGATGCATCTGTTCACTGGCAATGCTTTGACCTGGTATCAGGCTATGCGTGCGCAAAACCGGTTGTTTAACTGGAACCATCTTGTTTGCGAGCTCAAGGTAAATTTCGTACATCCTGAACTTGATGCTACGCTCAAAATGAAGGCTCTCCAGCGCCGGCAGATGCGTAACGAATCTTTCCAGGAATACTTCCTGGAAATGGAAAAAATATTTCGTGCTAGGACGGTTCCAATGGCACCGAGCGAAAAACTCGACGTGCTCAAGCGGAACCTGAAAGCCGATTATAAACAAATGCTGATTCTCAGGCCAGTGAACACGCTTTCAGAATTGATGAGTCTTGGTAAATCGATCGACGCCTCCAAGACGCCGATTTATCAGAAAGTTTTCGGTTCTTCTCGGGAAGTTGCTGCTTATTCTGATAATCCACCACAAAACAAACAAAAACAAAATAATCAAAACCAAAAGGGAGGTTGACAGAATAACGGCAACGCAAAATCCAAAACGTTTTGGAACAAGAATGCCAAACCGGCAGGTCTTGATTCAAGCAAGCCTCCTGACAACCAGAAAAAGAAACAGCAAGGGAATCAGGACGGCAAGAATCTCGAAGGAAATAATCAAAAACCGATCGAACCACCGCAGAAACCTATAATGTGTCTGGAGTATTTGGTGGAAAAGCATCGTCCTCCCGTGCTCGGCGTCTGCTACAATTGTGGAGACAAAGGACATGAATTTGAGGAATGCCGGAAACCAAATCGGGTCTTCTGCATCGCGTGTGGTTTTAAAGGATTTGATGTTTCTCGTCAGACGACTCAATTCGCCTTTGTCTAGACGCTAGGCCTCTCAATGAGCGTACTGTACGAGATGCATACCCTCTGCCCCACCCTGGGCGAATATTGGGCGGCTTACCCAAGGCGAAGTACCTGTCGACCATAGACTTGAAGGAGGCCTTTCTCCAGGTACCCCTGGCTAAGGATAGTCGCAAATATACCGCTTTCAGTGTTCCCGGCAGGGGTATGTTCCAATTTACTCGTCTACCATTTGGTCTCGTCAACAGGCCCGCTACTCTGGCGCGACTGATGGACCAGGTTCTAGGACGAGGTAAATGGGAACCTTACGTTTTCGTCTACCTAGATGACATCATCGTGGTAAGCGAAACGTTCGAGCATCACATACAGTTGCTCAAAGCAGTGGCCGATTGTCTAGCAAGAGCCAATCTAACCATCAATTTGGAAAAATCCCGTTTTGGAGTCCCCGAACTAAAGTTTCTTGGTTATTTGTTGAATCGGTACGGACTCAAGGTCAATCCTGACAAAATTCAGCCGATTCTCGACTACGAGAGACCGGTTACCGTGACGAAACTTCGTCGTTTCCTCGGGATGTGCGGTTATTACCGCCGTTTCATTGATCGGTTCAGTGAGGTCACTGCTCCCTTGACCGATCTGCTCAAAACGAAAACCAAGAGCTTAGTTTGGAACTCCGAGGCAGAACTCGCGTTCCTTAAAATTAAGGAACTTCTAGTCACTCCTCCAGTTTTAGTCCCACCAGACTTCTCCAAAGAATTCATTCTTCAGACAGACGCTAGTGACGTAGCAGTCGCTGCTGTTCTGGTGCAGGAGTATCCCGAGGGTGAGAAAGTAGTTGCTTACTTTTCGCACAAACTGACCACTCCCCAAAGGAACTATCATGCAACTGAAAAGGAAGGTCTGGCGGTGATAATGGCGGTTGAACACTTTCGAGGTTACTTGGAAGGTTATCATTTTCGACTGGTCACTGATTCGTCAGCGATTACATGGATACTGAAGATTAAATGGAAAACCAGTTCACGTTTGAGTCGTTGGAGTTTAGAATTGCAACTCTACGACATGTCTATTGAGCACCGGAAAGGCAAGGACAATGTCGTTCCAGATGCGTTATCCCGGGCCGTAGCAGCCGTTTCCGCTTTGTCCACCTCAGACTGGTACTGTTCCATGAAGTCCAAAGTTATCCAAAATACTGACGACTATGCCGACTTCAAAGTAGAAAATGATCAACTTTTCAAGTATGTAAACTCGAAAGTTGTTCCGTGCGACTCGCGGTTCAGTTGGAAACTCGTCCCAGCACCCGAGTTCCGTCAAGATTTGATTCAACGTACCCACGAAAATTTGCTTCACGTGGGATACGATAAAACGATCCACGAAGTGCAGTTACGATATTACTGGCCTCGTATGGGATCTGAAGTACGAAAGTTTATTCGAGAATGTGGGACGTGCAAGGAAATCAAAGCTCCTTGCGTCCCAGTCCAGCCCGAAATGGGTAAGGCGCGTGCGACTAATGCACCATGGCGAATGGTTTCTGTGGACTATATTGGTCCTCTTCCAAAAAGCAAACGTGGCAATCAACACTTGCTTGTCGTCCTCGACGTCTTCAGTAAGTACGTCATGTTAACCCCCGTTCGCAAAATCGCTAGTACGTCACTCTGTACGATACTGCGCGAACAGTGGTTCAATCGCCATGGCAGCCCGGAAATTCTGCTAAGCGACAATGCCTCCACTTTCACCTCGAAGGAGTTCAGTCAATTCATAAAAGAAACCCGCTATCATTCGCAGGCTAACCCAGTGGAGCGAACAAATCGCTCGATAAACACCGCAATCCGGGCATATGCTCGAACCGAGCAGCGCAATTGGGATGTCCATATCACCGATGTGGAGCGCATCCTAAATACTACCGTTCATTCCTCCACTGGGTTTAGTCCTCATTTCATTATACACGGGTGTGAAATGGCATCTGCCGATGACTTCAGCAGGATTTCCGGTGAGGGTGACCTAGAAACAAGACACCAACAGATAGACAAAATCCGGGAGATTGTGGTAAAAAATTTGGCAAAGGCAAGCGAGGGCATTCGACATCAGTACAACTTGCGTCATCGAAAGTTCTCCAAACCTTTTGAAACGGGACAAATGGTGTACCGTCGAAACATGAAGTTGTCGAATGCACTCGAGTCTTACAATGCTAAACTTGGACCACAATACTTACCGGCAAAAATTGTCTCAAAAAAGGGTGTATCCTCCTACGAGCTGGAGGATATGGCAGGTAAAAATCTTGGAGTTTGGCCAGCAAATCTTCTTAAACCAGCATAAAAACTTTTCCGTGCCGTCTGTGGACTGACGGTATGCTTTTATATGGATTACTCACTTGGGAGTTTTCCAAAAGCAGCCGTCAGTTCCCGACGGCAACAACACGGACTTTGGTCCGAATAAAAAAACAACAAACATTTCTCCGTCTTCTCTATTTTTATTGTGGAAGACCAACTCTGCCGTGGGAAGCTTCTTCATTAGCTTCATGCACTTATTTTGAGCCACACTCGCGCAGTGTGGTAAACAAACATCCGCACAACATATATGCTCTAGCGCCGGTGACGGTGGGGTGCACTTCTCCACTTAAAACAAAAACAAGTGCACTACATCGTACCGTCATTCGGTCAACGGTTGCATTAATCAAACACTATCTGCAGTATTCGGCAAACCGAAAAATAAAATTCTTTTGCGCCCCACTCACGCAGTGAGGTAACCAAATAATTACACTTAACGTATGCCCCGGGACCTGGCACGGCAGCGGCGGAGTGGAATTTACACACTTTAAAACAGAAAAATTTTACACCGTGCAATTCTTGAAGGTCCCGGGCGCATCAAAAAAACATTATTTCCTGCCGTGTTCGGCAACATAATTTTTTTTCCAAGAACCCCTCTTCGTGGGGAATACTTGCACCTACGGGGGCACAAAATTTTATAAATTCTCCTTATTTGGAGCACAATCTCACAATAAACTCACTGATCCCTTCTTCGATAGGGACACAAACACTAACGCGGCTGATTCCCGACCGAAACTATCGCGAGAAAACGCGCGAATTGACCGTGAACCGGATAAAAATCGTGAAATACGATGAGGGCGACGATTCCGCGATCCGTATTGTTTTGTTTTGATGATGATTCATTCATCCATTCAGACGGATGATATCATCATTTTTGACAATTTCCCCGATGTTCGCACCAAGGCTCAGCATCATGCAGGTGTAGCCCGATTTGGATCAGAGTGGTGTAAGTGGAAGAGCGAATGGGGTAAAACGGTACCGTGTCTTCGATTTCGGGTCGATAGATACAATTTTATTTCGCATAATTTTGGGTTTGTGGTTAAACCTGGGATGGTTCGTTTGATTCCGGTGGGAATCATTTTGATCTGTTTAAATTATGCGAAAGACATTCTTTGGTCCCTCTCAAACGTTTCTTTTGCCATGTAGGAAGCGTTTTGAGGCGAAAAGGGACGAATATACAAACTTTTTGTCCGGAATGTCTGTGAGTGGGAGAAACGATGACGTGTTAAGCGGTATGGTATGAGTGAATGTATGAGTGTGGAATCGAACAGAGTGAATGAATGCATGTGTGAATGATAAGATAAAATTGTTTTGGGATTAATTCGAAGTGCTTATCGGAATGTGAATGATAGAGAAGGCCAGTGATTGAGGATGAATGAATGGGACTGTGTGAATGTATTTGGATTGAATCCCCAACACAAGTGTGTAGTACTGGTATCGTAAGGACACGTAAGACATTTCTGGACAGTCGATGAAAAAGAACAATATAATGCCGACAACCGTTCCCCTGCAAGTTGAAACATTGAAAATTGTCAATGCCACTTGCAGAATTTTGGGAATATCGAGTTGTTACCGATCTTGATTTCGGATTGGATTTAGGGTTCAACCCATAACCGAATAATGACAATGGCTGACAACCTCTCGCTTCGCGTACGCTGTCAGTATTATCAGACCAAACACAGGCAAACTTTTCACCAATGAGGACATCCGGTCGATTATTTTTTTTTGATGAATTTTGATAAATTGCGGAAGAAATAATTAGGTGTAGTTAGTTTTTCTTTGTTTATTTATTTATTTATTCATTGCGTATTATTATTGTATCGGTGTTAGGTTAGAAAAAAATTGTTGCCAATTTTTTTCCACCCGGTGTGGGCGAGATTGTAACCCGTCAGGGTAACAATTTAGCACTGGGTGGAAATATACCTATTTGTGCGTACTCTCTCCGTAGAGTGTATTGTTATTGCAACATAACTCACCGCTGCTCATTATGCTCGTTCATGTTTTTGATGTAAATTTCGTTTAAATAATAGTCCATGAACGTTGTTATTAGTCCAGATAGGTGTAGTAATTTTTGTTGTGTATTTGTAAATAAATAGCATAGGGTTTAGTTAGGTTACCGCTCTCCTTTCGCTGCAAAAGTGGTCTGACTATGCTGTGCTATAGCGATGACAGCTATGCGGCGGTGCGTTTTTTGGTGCTGGTTTGGTGTGGTTGAGTGCGGAAGGCGGCCATCGTAAAAGAGGAGAAAGTGACGGACCACGGTGACAATCAGACGTCCAGAAAATTGTAGTTTTTTTTCGGGACAGTTTCCCGCCACTGTAAAATCTTTAAGTGCGCGTGTGCGACGGTAGATTCCCGTCGAAAGTGCCGGCCCGTGGTCCGGGTGCTAAAGAAAGTGTGGTGCTGGATCGCCGTCGGGGGAAGCTAATTATCAAGGAGCTTTCGCTTCCCCGGCTAACCGTAAAGGATCCAGACGCACCATTCCGCCCTCGCTGGGAAGGATAAGCCGAACGAGCCTTGCTCTCCTTCCCAGCTAATAGCCAAGGAGAGCGAAGCAGGGTGGACAGCGGCTCCCCCTGGGAAGAACACTGCGGTGTCTTCCGGGATTCTTTGCGGGGAGCAAAGAATCCGGTGATTCGTCACCACCGTCGCTAGGGAGGTTCCGACAAAGGAGCAAAGCTCACCTCCCTGGCTAATTGTTAAGGACCGCTGCCGGAGCAGCCAACGTAAATAGGGAGAACTCGGCCGTTGCTGTCCCGGCCGGTCGGAGGAAACCGCCCGCCTATCCGCCCGCAGCAGCAGGGTGCAGTGAAGGGAGAGTAGGTGGAAATAATACACGGTAAAATTTAATTTATTTGTTTTTCCTTTTTGTTTGTTATTATACGAAAATCCGAAACTCCGGTAGGAGCACCTAGGCCGCCCTGAAAAGAAGGGTTCGCCGGGCAAACCAGAACCCGAGTAGTGGGCAAACCCCTACTTACACATGTTTCCGCGTATCTGCCACTTTCGTAATGTTCGCAGGATGCCGTATCTCCAAGTGGTGTCGTACGCCTTAGCCAAGTCAAGCGATGCTATCAGACAGTGCTCGTCACGGTCGGGTAATGTCCTCTCCAACTCCGCAAAATATGTGTCAGTACCTCGGCCGGATCTGAAGGCATGTTGTCGAGTGTCTAGCCGCCCGTTCGATTCAAGCTCGGTAGTTAACCGTCGATTCACCATCCGCTCGAATACCTTCGCCATACAGCTCGTTAACGTGATCGGTCGGAAAGCAGATGGACCTGTGTCGCTCGAATTCGGCTTTGGGATTGGCACAATAATTCCAGTTCGCCAACAGGATGGAAATACGCCACTGCGCCAAACCCTGTTGAAAAGCTCCAATAAAGCAGTTTTCACCGACAATGGTAGTCGTTGTAGCATTGGATAGCCGACTGAATCCGGACCTGTAGAATTACTTCGTCCTCTGTCGAGCGCCCATACAAGCTCATTCAAAGTGAAGTCGGAGTTATAGATGCCGTCGGTCTCGGGTGAAAAGTTGAAACGGTTTCGTTCGGCCTTTTCCTTCTCAATTTGAAACGAAGGAGGGTAGCTGGATGTTGCCGATATTGCGCTGTAATGCTCTGCTAGTTCTTCAGCCACTTCTTCTGCATTATCCGTGTAGCCAGCTGAACGTTTAATGACGGCTGGGCGATGCTGACGTTTTCCTCTTAATGCGTTCACTGTCTGCCACATTTCCGATGCAGTGGAGTTTGGGGATATTTTCGCGACGAATTCCTCCCACGATCGTTGTTTGGCATCACGGATTGATTTTCTTGTTGCTGCCCGCGCTTCCTGAAAGCTTTTCAGTGCTTCAGGTTTTCGTGGGTCCTCCATTTCGATACGCTTCAGTGCTCTGAGTGCTTTTCTTCGACTTTTTATGGCTGCTTTTACCTCCGGACACCACCAAGGAACTGCCTTAGGTCCGACCTTTCCGCTGCTTCTGGGTATTGCAGTGTTTGCTGCAGTGATCAAATGATCAACAAAACGGTCGATTGACATTTCGACGCCCGGTTGTATGGCGTTGGCGGTCAATCGTTCGTAAGCTGTCCAGTCCGCTTGGTCATAAATCCATTGTCGCCTTTTTGTTGGAACATGTGAGAACCCGGGGATGGAAACGGTTATTGGCAGGTGGTCACTGTTATAGGTATCTGGAAGCGTTCGCCAGGTGAATTTCGAGGCCACAGTAACGGAGCAGATTGACAGGTCGATAGCTGAAGTAGCACCGGTGGCTGGGTCGACTCGTGTATGCGACCCATTGTTAAGTATAACTAGGTGTTCTTCCAACGTTTTTTCTGCGATGAATTGACCTAGTGCGGACGATTTGTTGGATCCCCAGCATATGTGATGAGCATTGAAGTCACCTAGCACTAACATAGGACGTGGGAGCTGTTCGAGGAGGTCACATAGTTTTTCTTGGCACTGTTGGGTACTGGGAGGAATGTATATTGATACCACCGTCATTTGCTGTGGTAGTTGAACCCGAACTGCGATCGCTTGGATATTCTTATTGACGTCAATCCGCTCAAAGGGCACTCCATCCCTAATGGCCAGGCCCACTCCGTGTTGCCAGTGTCGACAGCTACCAGTCTGAAGCAACAGAGTATAGTTCTTGCCAATGAAGTCGGCTGGGATCACTCGATTGTCCACTTTGGTTTCCTGTAGTGCTATTAGGCTCGGTTCGTATTCAGTGATGAGCTGTTTAAGCTCGCTGACATTGGTTCGCAGCCCCCGAATGTTCCACTGAAGTGCGAAACATCTACTATCTCGTCTGGCGGAAGTCGTTGACGAAGACGATGATAAAGACGAAATAGACCTTCGATGTCCAGCTGGCACGTTGCGTGTGCTGATATCCACGGAACGATCGGTACTCTGGTACTGGTTGTGATGTTGCGATGTATCTTCGCCGGCGGAAAGCCAGGAGGAGAATTGCGAGGACTGTATATCAGGGAGGTAGGGACAGTCCTCTTCCCCCCGGTCGATCCCTTCATTATGAAGTGGGGAAGCTACTTTCTTCTCTTCTTCCCCAAACCGGTTACTCGTTGGACTCGAACTGGTAACATCTGCAACAGAGGAAGCAGCAGCAGCATTTGCGCGTAGATGAAGCGATATTGGACTGACCTGTGGGACGTATAGCCCCACAGTGCCAGCCGCTGTCGAAACAACTACACGATTATTTCCAGAACTACCGACAGCGACCGGCACTGGGGAAAGACTTTGTGTAGTTTTAGTGGATTGCTTCTTCGACGATCGGGTTGCTGATTCGTTGTGGTATAGTCTTGTCGATGCGCCTTCTCCGGGTGAAAGCAGCGGTTGGTGCCAAGGTTCAGCAAGAACAGTGTTGCCAACCGGATCTGTAAAAACGTTTAGCGCAGCAGTATCTGTGAAAGGGTTAGCAGACTTGGAACTGACCTGAGATAGGTCCAGCCCCACAGTGCCAACCGCTGTCGTACAAACTACACTATCATGTTCAAAAACACCGACTGCGATCGGCACTGGGGAAGGACTTCGTGTAGTTTTCGTTGATTGCTGCTTCGACGCTAGAGTTGCTGAGCCAACGTGGAACATTCCTGTAGATATGCCTTCTCCAGGTGAAAGCAATGGTTGGTTCCAGAGATGTATGGGTACGGTGATGTTAGTCGACTCTGTAAAGGAATTTAGCGCAGCAGTATCCGTAATAGGTTTGGCAAAGTCAGAACTGACCTGTGGAGGGTCAAGCCCCGCAGTACCAACCGCTGTCGTACAAACTACACTATCATGTTTAAAAACACCGACTGCAGTCGGCACTGGGGAAAGGCTTCGTGTAGTTTTGCTGATCTCCTTCTGTTCGTCGCTCGGGATTCTTTTGTTATTGGTTCGCAAGTTGTAGTGGCGAAATCGGTGTTCCTATCGGCCACAGAGGCGAATTCACTATCAACGGGTTGGGGTATGACGGCCCGGATAGTTCCTTCATCCTGCTGTGCTTGCGTTGGAAGGAGTACTACACTTTCCTCTCTTCCAAACCGATCTATCTCGTGGTCAGTATTCGTGCGTGGGTTGTCGTTGGTATCCAAACGTTGATGAAAATGAGAATTATCGAAGAGGCTGGCTAGGAGGCGTCTCGGTAATCTCAATTTTATCGTCTGAATATTCCATCGTTTCGTTGGTGGTAGTGGCAGCGGTTCTTTTTGGTGGTGGGCTTAAGTTATCCGGTGAGGTTGTCGTTGGTTTGCTGAACGGGGTGTGTTGTTTCTGTGGTCTTCCTCGTTTTGAATCCGTATTTATCGCTGGTGAACTATTCCTGGATCTCGTTACAGGCCCGATTGGTTGGCTCGTTTGCTTCTGTTCTTTGTTGTGTTGTGGTTTTTCTTGGCTGGCGGACTGTTGTTTCATCTGATGGATGTACGCCAACATTTGCTCGATTTTTTCGTCTTTTCGTTTGGTCTCCACCAGAAGTTTTGCGATCGTTTCGTCCTTCTTCTTCATTGCCAGTTCGAACTCTTTCAGCTTGCTAAGGATCTCATTCGGTTGTGCTGTGGCCTGAGCATAGCTGCCTTTACTTAGATGTTCCACTCGTTTGCGTGCTTCCGGGAATGTTAGATTGTCGCGTACTTTTATTTTTATGACCTCCATTTCTTTTTTATAAACAGGACATTCGCGGCTAGTTGGTTGGTGATCGCCTTCACAATTCCGACAGTACGCCGTTTCTTTGCATTTATCTTCGCCGTGTTGTTCTTTCGAGCAGTTAAAACATCGCTGGAGACCAGGACATCGAACGCGTGTATGGCCGTAGTTAAAGCATCCATAACAAAGCATCGGGTTCGGGAAGTATGGGCGAGTAGGAACGTGAAGCAAACCGATCTTTATGTATTCCGGGTATGTGGTCTTGCAGAAGGTCAATATTGGCGCTGGCGTATTTACTCTATTCTCGGCTTCCTTTCGTGTAATTCGCTGTACACGAATCACTCCCTGGCTTATGATTTCCTGTAAAACATCCTTCTCTTCCATATGAATCAGATCGTAGCAAGAAATTACGCATCTGCTTACGTTCAGATTCGGATGGGCTTCAACCACTACTTCAGTGCCGTCAATGAGCTGGTTCATTTTCTGCAACTTAGCAACTTGGGCGGGGTTCCGAACTCGAAGGTTATACCGTGTCCCTTGAGCTTCGGTATTCGCACCTTCCATTGGACCACCAGCGGCAACCTCAACCGATTTTCCAATAATAAACGGGTTTCTTGGCAAAGGTACACCGTCTTTACCTGTCAGCTGCAGAAACGTCAATTCGCCGAATTTATTCGTCGGGTCCATATACTCCGGTAATCTTCTTTTGCTTGACCCTCCCGGGTCACCGCTACTAGCGGCCGCCATCTTGGATCTCACCACCAGACGTTGGAAACTGCTATGTGGCACGGTCACCCGATACCAACCCCAAATGGACAAAAAAGGTAAAGAAAAGGAAAGATCTTACCTTATTTGCCCCTTCAACGTCCTTTTTCGAAGTGTTCCCACACTTTTGGGACACACTGTAGGTGAGCAGTGTCGCTACTGCTTGTTTTCCACTTCTACACAGCCAAGAGAAGCGAACTGAATGAATTTCGCCAAGAAAAAACGCAATTAATGGATTCCCCCCTTTTTATTGTTCCAACTTTTTTGGCACGCACTGTAACGTCCAAATTTTTCAATACGCACTGTATTATACTCAACTACCACCAAATAACAAGTCAAAAAAAATTTCCAAATTTTCCAAAACTTTTCACGTTTTTTACGTCTTCAATAATATCTCCCGTTCAGGGCACCGTCACTCTCACGACTGGCATCTACAGCAAGTGAATGAACTGGCCGGGCAGCCACGCGGGTAGGCACAGCGATGGCTGTTTGTTTACCTATAGCACCGCGTGGGCAAAACTAAAAATTCACTTTTTTCAGCCGTTTCTTCACCGATTTACGTCAATCTTTCACTGTTCACCACTAGAGAACCACTTCACTCGTCTATTTGTCGTAAATTGGACCGCGGTTATCGCGAAAAACACGGAAAAACACGGTATTAAAATTTACGAATGCGCGTTGTATGTACCGTACGGAACGGTGTTTCCAACTCGGATGAATAATAATAATAATAATAATAATAATAATAATAATAATAATAATAATAATAATAATAATAATAATAATAATAATAATAATAATAATAATAATAATAATAATAATAATAATAATAATAATAATAATAATAATAATAATAATAATAATAATAATAATAATAATAATAATAATAATAATAATAATAATAATAATTTTGTTGTTGTTGTTTATTAACGACACTTTACACCTAAGGGTGCATTCGTGTCGGGAGAAAATTTGTTTCTATACTCGTATTAACATCTCATAATAATTTACAATTCAGTATTTTTATATTCGTTTGTACAAATTAGTTTCCTTAAGGAAGCTTAGCAGTTTGTCTTCGGTGTCCCCGTCGTTGCCTAGAGCCACTCGTAGGCTCGTCGAATCGATGTTGTGCATCCTTCTAGCATCGTCGTATTTTCGGCACTGAAGGATTATATGACGAACATCTACGGTTACCCCACAGCAGTCGTAAACTGGTGGGGTTTCTCTCTTCAGAAGGAAGTCGTGCGTCAATCGGGTATGCCCTATTCGCAACCGGGTGAGCACTCGTTGATCAGCCGAACTCTCGCGGTCAGTCCACTTTACCGTATCGAATTTTATTTCGCGAAGCTTCACTTCAGTGGATGCAGATCATCGACGGGGGGAGTGAGTGTGCGATAATGTAAGGCACGAGTGAGAGCGTACGCTAAGTACGGCCATCCCCCCAGAAGTAATGCCGAAAGGTAGTTCCTGGGGACGGATGGCGGAGCCCAATGGAGTTTAGTCGGTATTAATGGCTGGTCACCATTCGAGTCCGACACGCCCCCAGTGCACCCCGTGCGGTAGATTGGACCCTACCAATAGCACGTGTACTGGGTTAGGACATAAAGGTCTTCTCCATTGTTAAAAAAAAAAAAAGACCATCGACGGTACCAGTGATTTCGGATAGCTGATTTTACCTGATTGTTGGCGTCTGCTCCCGGAATGGCTATTTGCAAAGGGGCATTACCCATGGCTTCTCCTGCGAGGCGGTCTGCCTCTTCATTCCCGCGAATTCCAGCGTGTCCTGGAATCCAGCACAGATTGATTGGACGATGTCGTATCATGGTTTCAATCTCCTGGATCCACGGATGCTGGGACGCGCCAGCTTCAATTGCCGATAAACAACTGGCTGAGTCTGCCATTATTAGCAGATCGTTGGAAGTGTAGTACGAAGTTACCGCTGTTTTAATTGCAAACGCCTCGGCCGAGAACACGCTGCACTGTGGCGGAAGACCAGTCGACTGCTGGAGATGTTCTCCAAACATTCCCGCGCCTACTGCGTCGTTGTCTTTCGATCCGTCAGTATACACAACCGTTGAGTTGCTGAAGCGAGCATTCAGGAGCTCCTGAACGACAGGACGGACCACCTCAGAGGGATCTCCGGCATTCACACTTTTTTTGATATCCCACACGACGTGGGGCTTGGGCTCGTACCACTTTCGGGTGGCTAGTCGCGTTCGAGTACAAATATTTGGTAAGGGCATTCCGATCACCTCTGACAGTTCTTCGGAAGCTCGACGTACTAGTGGGAGATCCGCATTATCTCTGCTTTTTTCCAACAAACGGATGGACAATCGGGTTATGTTTTGGAGAACGAGGAGATCAAATGGTAAGGTGCCTGCTTCGGCCATGATGGCTAAGATCGGACTTGTAACGAATGCACCAGATGCAAATCTTACCATCCTGTTGTAGGCGGGCGCGAGAGTTTTGGTGACGACATCTCCGCCCCGACTAACGAGTCCCATCCCATACAATAGTCGCGAAGTGACAATGGCGGAGCCGATTTGTAACAAAGAAGTCCGTTGACCACGTGGTAGCTTTGCTCCGATCATTTTCAGGATACGCAGCCTGGATTCACATGCCTTCTTCGTTAGCTTGCAATGCGCTTTGAAGTTCAGCGATCTGTCGAGAGTGATACCGAGGGTTTTCAGTTGATTTTGTGACGGTATAGCTACTGTATCTATCCTGATGGATTGCGTGGGCTCACGGCGGGCATTCGGGCTACAGTAAAAGATGCTGGATTTTGTTGCTGATATCGTGAATCCAACACTTTTCGCCCATCTGTGAACGGCTTTTACTGCTGACTGTAGTTTCCGATAGAGTGGTTGTTCTTTTTTGCCCCGCACTACAAGAAGGATGTCATCGGCGTACAATAGCACTGTCACGGTATTCGGAACCACCCGGAAGATAGGTTGGATTGCTACGAGGAATAGGGTAACTGAGAGCACAGAACCCTGTGGTACACCATTTTCCAGCGGCAGCTTGCGCGATAAATGCCCATCGACGTTTACCTGGAACGTTCGCTCTGAAAGAAAGCTAGTGAGCATGTTTATCATGTTTCCGCGTATCTGCCACTTTCGTAATCTTCGCAGGATGCCGTATCTCCAAGTGGTGTCGTACGCCTTAGCCAAGTCAAGCGATGCTATCAGACAGTGCTCGTCACGGTCGGGTAATGACCTCTCCAATTCCGCAAAATATGTGTCAGTACCTCGGCCGGATCTGAAGGCATGTTGTCGAGTGTCTAGCCGCCCGTTCGATTCAAGCTCGGTAGTTAACCGTCGATTCACCATCCGCTCGAATACCTTCGCCATACAGCTCGTTAACGTGATCGGTCGGAAAGCAGATGGACCTGTGTCGCTCGAATTCGGCTTTGGGATTGGCACAATAATTCCAGTTCGCCAACAGGATGGAAATACGCCACTGCGCCATACCCTGTTGAAAAGCTCCAATAAAGCAGTTTTCACCGACAATGGTAGTCGTTGTAGCATTGGATAGCCGACTGAATCCGGACCTGTAGAATTACTTCGTCCTCTGTCGAGCGCCCATACAAGCTCATTCAAAGTGAAGTCGGAGTTATAGATGCCGTCGGTCTCGGGTGAAAAGTTGAAACGGTTTCGTTCGGCCTTTTCCTTCTCAATTTGAAACGAAAAGGGGTAGCTGGATGTTGCCGATATTGCGCTGTAATGCTCTGCTAGTTCTTCAGCCACTTCTTCTGCATTATCCGTGTAGCCAGCTGAACGTTTAATGACGGCTGGGCGATGCTGACGTTTTCCTCTTAATGCGTTCACTGTCTGCCACATTTCCGATGCAGTGGAGTTTGGGGATATTTTCGCGACGAATTCCTCCCACGATCGTTGTTTGGCATCACAGATTGATTTTCTTGTTGCTGCCCGCGCTTCCTGAAAGCTTTTCAGTGCTTCAGGTTTTCGTGGGTCCTCCATTTCGATACGCTTCAGTGCTCTGAGTGCTTTTCTTCGACTTTTTATGGCTGCTTTTACCTCCGGACACCACCAAGGAACTGCCTCAGGTCCGACCTTTCCGCTGCTTCTGGGTATTGCAGTGTTTGCTGCAGTGATCAAATGATCGACAAAACGGTCCATTGACATTTCGACGCCCGGTTGTATGGCGTTGGCGGTCAATCGTTCGTAAGCTGTCCAGTCCGCTTGGTCATAAATCCATTGTCGCCTTTTTGTTGGAACATGTGAGAACCCGGGGATGGAAACGGTTATGGGCAGGTGGTCACTGTTATAGGTATCTGGAAGCGTTCGCCAGGTGAATTTTGAGGCCACAGTAACGGAGCAGATTGACAGGTCGATAGCTGAAGTAGCACCGGTGGCTGGGTCGACTCGTGTATGCGACCCATTGTTAAGTATAACTAGGTGTTCTTCCAACGTTTTTTCTGCGATGAATTGACCTAGTGCGGACGATTTGTTGGATCCCCAGCATATGTGATGAGCGTTGAAGTCACCTAGCACTAACATAGGACGTGGGAGCTATTCGAGGAGGTCACATAGTTTTTCTTGGCACTGTTGGGTACTGGGAGGAATGTATATTGATACCACCGTCATTTGCTGTGGTAGTTGAACCCGAACTGCGATCGCTTGGATATCCTTATCGACGTCAATCCGCTCAAAGGGCACTCCATCCCGAATGGCCAGGCCCACTCCGTGTTGCCAGTGTCGACAGCTACCAGTCTGAAGCAACAGAGTATAGTTCTTGCCAATGAAGTCGGCTGGGATCACTCGATTGTCCACTTTGGTTTCCTGTAGTGCTATTAGGCTCGGTTCGTATTCAGTGATGAGCTGTTTAAGCTCGCTGACATTGGTTCGCAGCCCCCGAATGTTCCACTGAAGTGCGAAACATCTACTATCTCGTCTGGCGGAAGTCGTTGACGAAGACGATGATAAAGACGAAATAGACCTTCGATGTCCAGCTGGCACGTTGCGTGTGCTGATATCCACGGAACGATCGGTACTCTGGTACTGGTTGTGATGTTGCGATGTATCTTCGCCGGCGGAAAGCCAGGAGGAGAATTGCGAGGACTGTATATCAGGGAGGTAGGGACAGTCCTCTTCCCCCCGGTCGATCCCTTCATTATGAAGTGGGGAAGCTACTTTCTTCTCTTCTTCCCCAAACCGGTTACTCGTTGGACTCGAACTGGTTACATCTGCAACAGAGGAAGCAGCAGCAGCATTTGCGCGTAGATGAAGCGATATTGGACTGACCTGTGGGACGTATAGCCCCACAGTGCCAGCCGCTGTCGAAACAACTACACGATTATTTCCAGAACTACCGACAGCGACCGGCACTGGGGAAAGACTTTGTGTAGTTTTAGTGGATTGCTTCTTCGACGATCGGGTTGCTGATTCGTTGTGGTATAGTCTTGTCGATGCGCCTTCTCCGGGTGAAAGCAGCGGTTGGTGCCAAGGTTCAGCAAGAACAGTGTTGCCAACCGGATCTGTAAAAACGTTTAGCGCAGCAGTATCTGTGAAAGGGTTAGCAGACTTGGAACTGACCTGAGATAGGTCCAGCCCCACAGTGCCAACCGCTGTCGTACAAACTACACTATCATGTTCAAAAACACCGACTGCGATCGGCACTGGGGAAGGACTTCGTGTAGTTTTCGTTGATTGCTGCTTCGACGCTAGAGTTGCTGAGCCAACGTGGAACATTCCTGTAGATATGCCTTCTCCAGGTGAAAGCAATGGTTGGTTCCAGAGATGTATGGGTACGGTGATGTTAGTCGACTCTGTAAAGGAATTTAGCGCAGCAGTATCCGTAATAGGTTTGGCAGTCAGAACTGACCTGTGGAGGGTCCAGCCCCGCAGTGCCAACCGCTGTCGTACAAACTACACTATCATGTTTAAAAACACCGACTGCAGTCGGCACTGGGGAAAGGCTTCCTGTAGTTTTGCTGATCTCCTTCTGTTCGTCGCTCGAGATTCTTTTGTTATTGGTTCGCAAGTTGTAGTGGCGAAATCGGTGTTCCTATCGGCCACAGAGGCGAATTCACTATCAACGGGTTGGGGTATGACGGCCCGGATAGTTCCCTCATCCTGCTGTGCTTGCGTTGGAAGGAGTACTACACTTTCCTCTCTTCCAAACCGATCTATCTCGTGGTCAGTATTCGTGCGTGGGTTGTCGTTGGTATCCAAACGTTGATGAAAATGAGAATTATCGAAGAGGCTGGCTAGGAGGCGTCTCGGTAATCTCAATTTCATCGTCTGAATATTCCATCGTTTCGTTGGTGGTAGTGGCAGCGGTTCTTTTTGGTGGTGGGCTTAAGTTATCCGGTGAGGTTGTCGTTGGTTTGCTGAACGGGGTGTGTTGTTTCTGTGGTCTTCCTCGTTTTGAATCCGTATTTATCGCTGGTGAACTATTCCTGGATCTCGTTACAGGCCCGATTGGTTGGTTCGTTTGCTTCTGTTCTTTGTTGTGTTGTGGTTTTTCTTGGCTGGCGGACTGTTGTTTCATCTGATGGATGTACGCCAACATTTGCTCGATTTTTTCGTCTTTTCGTTTGGTCTCCGCCAGAAGTTTTGCGATCGTTTCGTCCTTCTTCTTCATTGCCAGTTCGAACTCTTTCAGCTTGCTAAGGATCTCATTCGGTTGTGCTGTGGCCTGAGCATAGCTGCCTTTACTTAGATGTTCCACTCGTTTGCGTGCTTCCGGGAATGTTAGATTGTCGCGTACTTTTATTTTTATGACCTCCATTTCTTTTTTATAAACAGGACATTCGCGGCTAGTTGGTTGGTGATCGCCTTCACAATTCCGACAGTACGCCGTTTCTTTGCATTTATCTTCGCCGTGTTTATCTTTCGAGCAGTTAAAACATCGCTGGAGACCAGGACATCGAACGCGTGTATGGCCGTAGTTAAAGCATCCATAACAAAGCATCGGGTACGGGAAGTATGGGCGAGTAGGAACGTGAAGCAAACCGATCTTTATGTATTCCGGGTATGTGGTCTTGCAGAAGGTCAATATTAGCGCTGGCGTATTTACTCTATTCTCGGCTTCCTTTCGTGTAATTCGCTGTACACGAATCACTCCCTGGCTTATGATTTCCTGTAAAACATCCTTCTCTTCCATATGAATCAGATCGTAGCAGGAAATTACGCATCTGCTTACGTTCAGATTCGGATGGGCTTCAACCACTACTTCAGTGCCGTCAATGAGCTGGTTCATTTTCTGCAACTTAGCAACTTGGGCGGGGTTCCGAACTCGAAGGGTATACCGTGTCCCTTGAGCTTCGGTATTCGCACCTTCGATTGGACCACCAGCGGCAACCTCAACCGATTTTCCAATGATAAACGGGTTTCTTGGCAAAGGTACACCGTCTTTACCTGTCAGCTGCAGAAACGTCAATTCGCCGAATTTATTCGTCGGGTCCATACACTCCGGTAATCTTCTTTTGCTTGACCCTCCCGGGTCACCGCTACTAGCGGCCGCCATCTTGGATCACACCACCAGACGTTGGAAACTGCTATGTGGCACGGTCACCCGATACCAACCCCAAATGGACAAAAACCTATTTTAATCCACCTAGCGGTGCAATTGTGCCTTTCTCAATCATTAATCACGAGAGTGTGTGCGTTGTTTATATTCATTAAAAGCTTTTAAATGCATATATTACATTTTATTATTGTACATCACATGACAACTATATACAGGAAAATAAATCATTATTCGAGTTCTAAAATTTTGAAAAAGAAAAAACAGCCACGGTAATATTGAACTGAAAAAAGGTGCGAAATCGGCAAAGTCCCAAAAAGTCGATTTCTAAAAAAAAAAAATTTCGTGATAACATAAAATCTCGACGTTTCATGCATTTTAAAGATGTTTGGCATCAAAAATACGAATTCGATTTCTGAAATTTCATGGGGTCCCCCCTTTGAAAAAAATTTTGAGTTCTGGCTTATATGGGAATTTCATGTGTGACCGGACCGTTCAGTCTATATTTCCGGAACCATACAAGCGGTCCGTGCGAAATGTTACAGACATCTGTGGGGATAATATAGCTATCATTTGGGACTAAGTTTGTGAAAATCGGCCCAACCATTTCCGAGAAACTGATATGAGTTTGCTAGTTATGAAAGATGGCCGCTTTTCCTGGGCACTTCCGGAACCGTCTATGGTGGTCAATGTAGTCAACGAAAGTTTGTTTGGCCGTCGGTGACCTAGAACTGCAAAGTTAAGTTATTTGAGAGACATTTTAGCGAAATTTTTACCTTTTTTGCTTCCATCGGGGTATCGGTTTGAATCACAATTTGCTATGTGATCGCACGCCACAACCCGTAACTCCGGAACCTGAAGTCGGTTGGGGATAAAATTTAATAGCCATTTACGGGGACGCAATACCTTTCATTTGAGGTCAAGTTTAGTCGAATCGGTCTAGCCATCTCCGAGAAACCGATGTGACTGTTACTCTGAATTTGGATACTTCCGCCGGGGCTTCCGGAACCGATGATGGTGGCCAATGTGACCAAAGAGACTTTGAATGGCTGTTAATGACCTAGTACTACAAATCGAAGCAGTTGTGGTCACATTTTGGAAAAATTTTCACCATTATACATTCATTGCAGAATTTCTTAAAATCGACATTTTCTGCGTGATCGTACTCATCACCCTGTAATTCCGGAACCGGAAGTCGGATCCATTAGAAATTCAATAGCAGCCTATGGGAACGTTGCACCTTTCATTTGGGACTAAGTTTGTAAAAATCGGTTCATCCATCTCTGAGAAAAGTGAGTGAGATTGTGTTCGCGTACACACACACAGACGCACATACACACACACATACATACACACACACATACATACATACACACACAGACATTTGCCGAACTCGACGAACTGAATCGAATGGTATATGTCACTCGGCCCTCCGGGCCTCCGTTAAAAAGTCGGTTTTCAGAGCAATTGCAATACCTTTCTATTGAGAAAGGCAAAAAGGTGCGAAATCGGCAGTCCCAAAAAGTCGATTTTTATAAAAAAAAATTTTTTCGAGATAACATAAAATCTCGACGTTTCATGCATTTTAAAGATGTTTGGCATCAAAAATACGAATTCGATTTTTGAAATTTCATGGGGTCCCCCCTTTGAAAAAAAATTAGAGTTCCGGCTTATATGGGAATTTCATGTGTGACCGGACCGTTCAGTCTATATTTCCGGAACCATACAAGCGATCCGTGCGAAATTTTACAGACATCTGTGGGGATAATAGAGCTATCATTTGGGACTAAGTTTGTGAAAATCGGCCCAACCATTTCCGAGAAACTGATATGAGTTTGCTAGTTATGAAAGATGACCGCTTTTCCCGGGCACTTCCGGAACCGTCTATGGTGGTCAATGTAGTCAACGAAAGTTTGTTTGGCCGTCGGTGACCTAGAACTGCAAAGTTAAGTTATTTGAGAGACATTTTAGCGAAATTTTTACCTTTTTTGCTTCCATCGGGGTATCGGCTTGAATCACAATTTGCTATGTGATCGCACGCCACAACCCGTAACTCCGGAACCGGAAGTCGGTTGGGGATAAAATTTAATAGCCATTTACGGGACGCAATATCTTTCATTTGAGACTAAGTTTGGTTGATTCGGTCTAGCCACCTCCGAGAAACCGATGTGACTGTTAGTCAGAATTTGGATACTTCCGCCGGGGCTTCCGGAACCGATGATGGTGGCCAATGTGACCAAAGAGACTTTGAATGGCTGTTAATGACCTAGTACTACAAATCGAAGCAATTGTGGTCACATTTTGGAAAATTTTTCACCATTATACATTCATTGCAGAATTTCTTAAAATCGACGTTTTCTGCGTGATCGTACTCATCACCCTGTAATTCCGGAACCGGAAGTCGGATCCATTAGAAATTCAATAGCAGCCTATGAGAACGTTGCACCTTTCATTTGGGACTAAGTTTGTAAAAATCGGTTCATCCATCTCTGAGAAAAGTGAGTGAGATTGTGTTCGCGTACACACACACAGACGCACATACACACACACACATACATACACACACACATACATACACACACAGACATTTGCCGAACTCGACGAACTGAATCGAATGGTATATGTCACTCGGCCCTCCGGGCCTCCCTTAAAAAGTCGGTTTTCAGAGCAATTGCAATACCTTTCTATTGAGAAAGGCAAAAAGGTAAAGAAAAAAGATGGGTGGGTAATGTCAGAGACATAACCGGAGTGAAGTAGAATACACTTTAGACCGGTAAATTCTGCTCTGGAATAAGCAATTTCTATGCGACTTTGTCGACTTCAGCACATTCATAGTTTATTTGGAGTATTTTTTTGGAATTATCAAGTTGACAATTTGCAACATTCTTTGAAAATATTGTTGAACTTTTATGAATGAAGGCACGCAAACGAGCGTTTGACCGTCGTCCTACTACCAGCATCAGAGAAGTAGCAGATCAGCATTTTTCGCTACATGGCCTGTACCAAACAAACCGCTCGTAAGTCCACCGGAGGAAAGGCTCCCCGCAAGCAGTTGGCAACAGCCCCCTGGCAACCCTATACCATCATATGGAGTTTGACAGCGACCGACATGTATGGGGTGTTATAGCTATAAAGCCCCAAACAAAGAATTATGTTCGGCACTATGCTCGATATTCAAGCATTCCACACGACGTTTTGCATCTTGTGGGATAATTTAATAATTTAATTTAATTGACATTTTGTAACTAAATACAGCTTCTAATCATTCGGTTCAAAATCAATGTTTTGCCTTTCTTGGCAGTGATGCTGGCTGTACAGAGACGTCGTCCTTGACAGGGGGCTGGTTGGCAACGAAGGCCGTGTAAAAGTGCCCCAGTCACGGTTGGCGTTAAGAAGCCTCATCGCTACCGAACAGAAACAGTCGCCCTGCGAAAAATTCACAGCTATCAGAAATCGAGCGGGCCTAAATTGTGACCCAAAATAAACCACAAACCAACATGTTCTTTTCAGGACCAGCCAAATATAAAGTATTATTATTATAAATGAAATTTTCCATTGCCTTACAACCTCCCTCCCCCTTTCCACCCGGCTTGAATAACTATCAATCTTGATGATGCTGTGCGGCGGGGGCACTAGTTTTTATTATAGTGGAAAATTTAGGTTTGCGCGTTTTTCCCAAAAGTTTTTAGCTCTGCGTTTTCAAGGAAGTTGTAGTTGAATTCAAAATAAAATAGTTTATTTCTATTGTCAGAGATGGACCTTCCAACGAAAACTAGTCTGGCTCGCTCTGAATCGAATTGTACGGACCAACCACTGCTTTCACAAAATCTGTTATTTTCAGTAATTGAACATTCTACACAACTAGTCACAACTATTTCCAATCAGCGCAAAAATCGAAGATTTTCATTCAGTACAATAGCAGATTTTCACTTTTACAAAAACAGGCAACATTCTGGCCGAAACGGAGCACCTATATCGAAACGTTAGAAAACGTTCGATTTTTGTAAATTGAATCATACACTAACCTGTCTACAAATCACACAAATAACATTTTTATTTTGTGCCATTCTACTTGAAAGCGACGGTATTGTTCACAAGTGGCTCACTTACCATCCAACGCCCTTGGCAAGCCACTTTCTGATGCTTGTAATAACAAAATTTCAATTTCATTCTTTGTCGATAAATTGATGGCCCTGAAAAGGGCCTTTTGTTTGGGCAGTGTTCGGAATTTACTTGGAGCTGGTGTATATTTTAATAGTTTTGGTGCCATCGAAGACGGCGTGATTGGCTAACTTTCTAGCAGCAGCAAACGGACGACGGTTTGAATTTTGCGGGAGATGCTGCAAACAAACTGCTGCATGCTGATGCTGCAAACGAACTGATCGTGAACAACAGCATGCTAAGTTTTTATACCTGACTACAGCACAATGTAAGCTCGTCCTTTTTTGTGTTGTCCTCAATATGTGTTTTTCGTAGCTCCACCCCTTCGTTGGTCGACCACATATTTTTGATAAAGAACAAAATTGAAATTGTGTTTTCAATACGGAGGTTATCAAACACTCAGGGTAAAAAGAGTAATGTAATACGGCACCTTGGTAAAATGTTTGAGAATTGAAACCTTTTTTGAATGCGCCTAGTAAACACGAAACTGTAAACAAACAAACAAATGATAACTTTTACTTTTGTGAAATACGTGAAATCGACGATATTGTTCACAAGTAGCTCACTTGCCATCGAACGCTCTTGGCAAGCTACTTTCGGATGCTTGTAACAACAAAACTTCAATTCGATTCTTTGTTGATAAATGGCCCGTACCAAACAAACCGCTCGTAAGTCCACCAGAGGAAAGCCTCCCCGCAAACAGTAAGCAACGAAGGTCGTGTAAAAGTACCCCAGTCACGGTTGGCGTTAGGAAGCCTCATCACTACTGAACAGAAACTGTCGCCCTGCGAGAAATGCACAGCTATCAGCAATCGAGCAGGCCTAAATTGTGACCCAAAATAAACCACAAACCAACAAGTTCTTTTCAGGACCAGCCAATTATATTCCAGTAAGATATAAATGAAATTTTCGTTTTCCATTGCCTTACAACATCTTTCCTCCCGGCCTTGAATTACTATCAATCTTGATGCTGTGCGGCGGGGCACCGGCAGTTTCCATTATAGTGGAAAATTTAGGTCTGCGCGTTTTTCCCAAATGTTTTTTAACTGTGCTGTTTTCAAGGAAGTTGTAGTTGAATTCAAAATAAAATAGTTTACTTCTATTGTCAGAGGTGGACCTTCCAACGAAAACTAGTCTGGCTCGCTTAGAATCGAATTGTATGGACCAACCACTGCTTTCACAAAATCCGTTATTTTCAGTAATTGTACATTCTACAGAATTAGTCACAACTATTTCCAATCAGCGCAAAAATCCAAGGTTTTCATTCAATACAACAGCAGATTTTCACGTTTGAAAAAACAGGCAGCATTCTGGCCGAAAATTTTGAAACGGAGCACCTATATCGAAACGTTAGAAAACGTTCGATTTGTGTAAATTGAATCATTACACTAAACTGTCTATAAATCACAAATAACTTTTGATTTTGTGCCATTCTCGTGAAAGCGACGGTATTGTTCACAAGTGGCTCACTTACCATCCAACGCTCTTGACAAGCTGATGCTTGTAATAATAAAACTACAATTTCATTCTTTGTCGATAAATTGATGGCCTTGAAAAGGGCCTTTTGTTTGGGCAGTGTTCGAAATTTACTTGGTGCTGGTGTATATGGTAACAGTTTTGGTTTCATCGAAGACGGCGTGCTTGGCCAACTCTTCTGACAGCAGCAAACGGACGGCGGTTTGAATTTTGCGGGCGATGCTGCAAACGAACTGCTGTATGCTGATGCTGGAAACGAACTGAGCGTGAGCAACAGCATGCTGAGTTTTTATACCTGACTACAGCACAAAGTAAGCTCGTCCTTTTTTGTGTTTTCCTCAATATGTGTTCTTCGTAGCTCCACACCTTTGTTGGCCGACCACATATTTTTGATAAAACACGAAACTGTAAACAAACAAACAAATGATAACTTTTTCTTTTGTGAAATACGTGAAATCGACGATATTGTTCACAAGTAGCTCACTTGCCATCGAACGCTCTTGGCAAGCTACTTTCGGATGCTTGTAATAACAAAACTTCAATTCGATTCTTTGTTGATAAATGGCCCGTACCAAACAAACCGCTCGTAAGACCACCAGAGGAAAGCCTCCCCGCAAACAGTAAGCAACGAAGGTCGTGTAAAAGTACCCCAGTCACGGTTGGCGTTAGGAAGCCTCATCACTACTGAACAGAAACTGTCGCCCTGCGAGAAATGCACAGCTATCAGCAATCGAGCAGGCCTAAATTGTGACCCAAAATAAACCACAAACCAACAAGTTCTTTTCAGGACCAGCCAATTATATTCCAGTAAGATATAAATGAAATTTTCGTTTTCCATTGCCTTACAACCTCTTTCCTCCCGGCTTGAATTACTATCAATCTTGATGCTGTGCGGCGGGGCACCGGCAGTTTCCATTATAGTGGAAAATTTAGGTCTGCGCGTTTTTCCCAAAAGTTTTTTAACTGTGCTGTTTTCAAGGAAGTTGTAGTTGAATTCAAAATAAAATAGTTTACTTCTATTGTCAGAGGTGGACCTTCCAACGAAAACTAGTCTGGCTCGCTTAGAATCGAATTGTATGGACCAACCACTGCTTTCACAAAATCCGTTATTTTCAGTAATTGTACATTCTACAGAATTAGTCACAACTATTTCCAATCAGCGCAAAAATCCAAGGTTTTCATTCAATACAACAGCAGATTTTCACGTTTGAAAAAACAGGCAGCATTCTGGCCGAAAATTTTGAAACGGAGCACCTATATCGAAACGTTAGAAAACGTTCGATTTGTGTAAATTGAATCATTACACTAAACTGTCTATAAATCACAAATAACTTTTGATTTTGTGCCATTCTCGTGAAAGCGACGGTATTGTTCACAAGTGGCTCACTTACCATCCAACGCTCTTGACAAGCTGATGCTTGTAATAACAAAACTTCAATTTCATTCTTTGTCGATAAATTGATGGCCTTGAAAAGGGCCTTTTGTTTGGGCAGTGTTCGAAATTTACTTGGTGCTGGTGTATATGGTAACAATTTTGGTTTCATCGAAGACGGCGTGCTTGGCCAACTCTTCTGACAGCAGCAAACGGACGGCGGTTTGAATTTTGCGGGCGATGCTGCAAACGAACTGCTGTATGCTGATGCTGGAAACGAACTGAGCGTGAGCAACAGCATGCTGAGTTTTTATACCTGACTACAGCACAAAGTAAGCTCGTCCTTTTTTGTGTTTTCCTCAATATGTGTTCTTCGTAGCTCCACACCTTTGTTGGCCGACCACATATTTTTGATAAAAACAAAATTGAAATTGTGTTTCCACTACGGAGATTATCGAACACTCAGGGTAAAGAGAGTAATGTAATACTGCACCTTGGTAAAATGTTTGAGAATTGAAACCTTTTTTGAATGCGCCTAGTAAAAATGTTTTCCACTTCACTCCAGTTTGTTTCTGACCATATTTGCAATTTGCGTACTGAAATAAATCATAATTTAGGGTTTAACATAATTTGCTCTCCAGGGAGAAACAGTCCATGAAACAGAAAATGCAAACTTATTCTTTGAAATGATTTTGGTGGCCCTGAAAAGGGCCTTTTTTATAATGATACAAGTGAGTTCTACCTTTTCAACTTTCAAATCCATACAAAGTGCGTCCTTGCCGCTTCAGAGTATAGACGACATTCATTGCCGTTTTGCGCTTGGCGTGTTCAGTGTAGGTCACGGCATCTCGGATGACATTTTCTCGCACACCATCATCATTCGTAGATTAAATCGAAGATGCATTTTACACCACCACGACGAGCCAGACGCCGAATGGCGGATTTGGTGATTCCCTGCATTTTTTCACGAAGAACCTTGCGATGACGCTTGGTACGGGAACGCAAACATGATACCGCTCATTGTACCGTCCGGACGAGCATGTTGCTCGTGTGGTAAGCGAGCACCCACTGATACAAAACAAGCTCGCGTGACCTGTATATATAACATTCCCGTATGTAATGAAACGCTTACATGCTCCTTTTTGACGGCTCTGCGTGGGATATGCTGGCAAATTGCGCATTTTCCTCGCTGTTTTCTGAAAATCCTTGTTTTGGTTTATTTATAGTAGTCGCAGTAATTCCGAAATTTAATACGAAATACGTGCACAAATTTCCGATCAGATAGTGCAAAAATATTACGATTTCGTCCAGTAGAACAGAAGATATTCGCATTTCAAATCTGGGAAAATTTCTCAACTGAAATTTTTGAAACGGGACCCCATATTGAAACGTTAGAAGTATTCTACTTCAAAACAAAATTGAAATTGTGTTTCCACTACGGAGATTATCGAACACTCAGGGTAAAGAGAGTAATGTAATACTGCACCTTGGTAAAATGTTTGAGAATTGAAACCTTTTTTGAATGCGCCTAGTAAAAATGTTTTCCACTTCACTCCAGTTTGTTTCTGACCATATTTGCAATTTGCGTACTGAAATAAATCATAATTTAGGGTTTAACATAATTTGCTCTCCAGGGAGAAACAGTCCATGAAACAGAAAATGCAAACTTATTCTTTGAAATGATTTTGGTGGCCCTGAAAAGGGCCTTTTTTATAATGATACAAGTGAGTTCTACCTTTTCAACTTTCAAATCCATACAAAGTGCGTCCTTGCCGCTTCAGAGTATAGACGACATTCATTGCCGTTTTGCGCTTGGCGTGTTCAGTGTAGGTCACGGCATCTCGGATGACATTTTCTTGCACACCATCATCATTCGTAGATTAAATCGAAGATGCATTTTACACCACCACGACGAGCCAGACGCCGAATGGCGGATTTGGTGATTCCCTGCATTTTATCACGAAGAACCTTGCGATGACGTTTGGTACGGGAACGCAAACATGATACCGCTCATTGTATCGTCCGGACGAGCATGTTGCTCGTGTGGTAAGCGAGCACCCACTGATACAAAACAAGCTCGCGTGACCTGTATATATAACATTCCCGTATGTAATGAAACGCTTACATGCTCCTTTTTGACGGCTCTGCGTGGGATATGCTGGCAAATTGCGCATTTTCCTCGCTGTTTTCTGAAAATCCTTGTTTTGGTTTATTTATAGTAGTCGCAGTAATTCCGAAATTTAATACGAAATACGTGCACAAATTTCCGATCAGATAGTGTAAAAATATTGCGATTTCGTCCAGTAGAACGGAAGATATTCGCATTTCAAATCTGGGAAAATTTCTCAACTGAAATTTTTGAAACGGGACCCCATATTGAAACGTTAGAAGTATTCTACTTCAAAAGGAAAGATCTTACCTTATTTGCCCCTTCAACGTCGACTTTTTCGAAGTGTTCCCACACTTTTGGGACACACTGTAGGTGAGCAGTGTCGCTACTGCTTGTTTTCCACTTCTACACAGCCAAGAGAAGCGAACTAAATGAATTTCGCCAAGAAAAAACGCACTTAATGGATTCCGCCCTTTTTATTGTTCCAACTTTTTTGGCACGCACTGTAACGTCCAAATTTTTCAATACGCACTGTATTATACTCAACACTAGAGAACCACTTCACTCGTCTATTTGTCGTAAAATGGACCGCGGTTATCGCGAAAAACACGGAAAAACACGGTATTAAAATTTACGAATGCGCGTTGTATGTACCGTACGGAACGGTGTTTCCAACTCAGATGAATAATAATAATAATAATAATAATAATAATAATAATAATAATAATAATAATAATAATAATAATAATAATAATAATAATAATAATAACAATATTAATAATAATAATAATAATAATAATAATAATAATAATAATAATAATAATAATAATAATAATAATAATAATAATAATAATAATAATAATAATAATAATAATAATAATAATAATAATAATAATAATAATAATAATAATAATAATAATAATAATAATAATAATAATAATAATAATAATAATAATTGTTGTTGTTGTTGTTGTTTATTAACGACACTTTACACCAAGAAGTGGTGCATTCGTGTCGAAAGAAAAATGTTTCAATGTTTCAATGCGGTTGTCAGTTATCAGTTACAATTCAAAATACAAGTTACAACATATTGAACAAGTTAGTTTCCTTCAGGAATTTGACCATACTCTCCTCATTTTTCCTGTCGTTGCACAGAGCCGCTCGCAGACTAGTTGACTCGATGTCGTGCTTCCTTCTAACGTCGTCGTACTTTCTGCAGTGGAGGATAACATGGCGGACATCTACAATGATCCCACAGCAGTCGCACACTGGTGGTGAGGTTTTCTTTAGCAGAAAGTCGTGTGTTAGCCGGGTATGCCCTATTCGAAGCCGGGTAAGCACTCGCTGTTCAGCTGAATTCTCGCGGTCAGTCCACTTCCCTGTGTCGAATTTAACTTCTCGAAGTTTTACTTCAGTGGACGCTGTCCATCGACGGCACCACTGATTTCGGATAGCTGTTTTCATTTGGTTGTTCGCGTCTGCTCCCGGAACGGCTATTTGCAAAGGGGCATTACCCCTGGCTTCTCCTGCGAGGCGGTCTGCCTCTTCGTTGCCATGGATACCAGCATGACCCGGAATCCAGCACAGCTTGATTGGACGGCCTCGTAACATGTTTTCAATCTGCTGAATCCACGGGTGTTGCGATGTGCCAGCTTCTAATGCCGATAAGCAACTGGCCGCGTCAGACATAATTACCAAATCACTGACCGTGTTATGTGTTGCTAGCGCTGTTTTGATTGCAAACGCTTCTGCCGAGAAGACGCCGCATGGCGAGGGAAGACCAACCGATTGTTGGAAGTATTCTCCATACACTCCCGCACCTACTGCATCGTCATCTTTCGAGCCATCCGTGTAGACGATAGTTGAACTGTTGAAACGACCTGCTAGGAGCTCCTGAAAAGCAGGCCGAACAATTTCCTGGGGGTCTCCAGCTTTCACATGTCTCTTTATGTCCCACACGATCTGGGGCTTGGGTTCGTGCCATCTTCGTGCAGCTAAACGTGTACGAGTGCAAACATCTGGAAGAGGGATTCCGATCACCTCTGTCAGACGTTCGGATGCTCGATGTACCACGGGGAGATCGGCATTATCCTTGCTTTTTCCCAACGTATGGATGGCCAAGCGGGCTATATTTTGAAGAACGAGTAGGTCGAATGGTAGGGTTCCAGCTTCTGCCATAATGGCTACGATTGGGCTCGTGACGTATGCACCGGATGCAAACCTTACCATCCTGTTGTATGTAGGAGCGAGCGTTTGGATGACGGCATCTCCTCCTCTGCTTACAAGTCCCATACCGTAGAGGAGTCGCGAGGTAACAATTGCGGACCCGATTTGCAGTAAAGAAGTGCGTTGACCACGGGGTAGCTTGGCACCGATCATCTTCAAGATACGCAGCCTGGATTCACATGTCTTCTTCGTCATTTTACAATGCGCTTTAAAATTGAGTGATCGGTCGAGAGTGACACCGAGAGTTCTCAGCAGCGTTTGTGTCGGAACGGCTACACCATCTACCTTTATCGCCTGCATGGGTTCACGGCGCACGTTAGGGCTGCAATAGAAGATGCTGGATTTCGTTGCAGATATCGTAAATCCAACACTTCTCGACCATTTATCGACGGCCTTTACTGCGGCCTGAAGTTTCCGAAGGAGCGACTGTTCTTTCTTTCCCCACACAAGAAGCAGAATATCATCGGCGTACAGCAACACTTGTACAGAGTTCGGAACCACGCGGAAGATGGGTTGGATAGCCACGAGAAATAGTGTAACAGAGAGCACTGAGCCCTGCTGCACACCATTTTCCAGCGGATGTGCTGGCGACAAATGCCCCTCTACGTTGACCTGGAACGTTCTCTCTGCCAGAAAACTGTTGACAATGTTTATCATCCTTCCGCGTATTTGCCATTTCTGCAGTGTTCGTAGGATGCCATATCTCCAGGTGGTGTCGTACGCCTTGGCCAAGTCTAGCGACGCTATCAGACAGTGCTCGTCACGGTCGGGTAATGACCTCTCCAACTCCGCAAAGTATGTGTCAGTACCCCGACCAGATCTGAAGGCATGTTGTCGTTTGTCGAGACGCCCGTTCGACTCTAGCTCGGTGGTTAACCGTCGGTTGACAATTCGCTCGAACACCTTCGCCATACAACTAGTTAACGTGATTGGACGGAATGCAGTTGGACCCGCGTCATCCGAGCTTGGCTTTGGAATCGGTACGATGATTCCGGTTCGCCAACAGGGTGAGAATACGCCACTGCGCCATATTCTGTTGAAAAGTTCCAACATGGCAGTTTTCACAGACAATGGCAGTCGCTGAAGCATTGGATAGCCGATGCAGTCCGGTCCTGAAGAGCCACTTCTTCCTCTGTCGAGTGCCCACAGCAATTCATTCAGGGTGAAGTCCGAATTGTAAATATCATCGCTATCTGGCGAGAAGTTTATGCGGTTTCGTTCGGCCTTTTCTTTCTCCCTCTGGAACAACGACGAATAGCTGGAGGTTGCGGATCTTTCGCTGTAGTGTTGCGCCAGTTCTTCAGCTATTTCTTCTGGCTCATCCGTGTAACCATTGGACCGCTTGATGACAGTTGGGCGGTGTTGGCGTTTCCCTCTCAACGTGTTCACTGTCTGCCACATCTCCGACGTAGTTGAACTTGGAGATATCTTCGCGACGAAGTCTTCCCATGATTTTTTCTTGGCGTCATGGATAGACTTTCTTGCTGCTGCCCGTGATTCCTGGAAGATTTTCAGTGCATCCGCTTTTCGTGGGTCCTCTGCTGGTATACGCTTCAGTGCCCTAAGTGCTTTTCTCCGATTTTTGATAGCTACTTTCACCTCCGGACACCACCACGGAACCGCTTTGGGACCGACTCTGCCGGTAGTGCGAGGTATCGCGGTGTTTGCTGCTCTAATCAACCGGTCAACGAAACAGTCGATTGATATTTCGACGCCCGGTCGAATAGCGTTGGCGGTCAATCGCTCGTAGGTTGTCCAATCTGCTTGGTCGTAAATCCATTTCTGTCTTTTCGTTGGGATAGTCGACAGTCCGGGAATGGAAACGAGGATGGGAAAATGATCACTGCTGTGGGTGTCCGGAAGTGTCCGCCAGACAAATTTCGAAGCCACCGATTCTGAGCAGATCGAGAGGTCAATAGCCGAAGTAATACCGGTAGCTGGATCGATCCGAGTGTGCGATCCGTCGTTGAGGATGAGTAATCGATCCGATAGCGTTTTTTCGGCGATGAAGTGGCCTAGTGCGGTAGATTTCGTAGAACCCCAGCAAATATGGTGCGCGTTAAAGTCGCCTAGTACCAGCACTGGACGTGGAAGCGTTTCGAGGAAGTCACCCAGCTGTTCTTGACACTGTTGAGTATTGGGAGGGACGTAGATCGATACCACCGTCATTTGTTGTGGCAGTTGGATCCGAACTGCGATTGCCTGTATATTGTCGTCGACATCGATTCGTTCGAAGGGTACACCATCCCGAATGGCCAGACCTACTCCTTGTTGCCAGTATCGACAGCTACCAGTTTTCAACAGCAGGGTATAGTTGTTACCGATGAAATCTGCTGGAACTACTCGGTTGTCCACTTTTGTTTCTTGTAGCGCTACCAGTTTTGGCTCGTGTTGGGCGATCAGCTGCTTAAGTTCATCGATATTGGAGCGGAAGCCCCGAATGTTCCACTGCAGTGCGAAACTTTTGCTATTGCGACTGGTGATTGTCGTTGACGAAGACGATGTTGATGGCGAACGTCTACGAGATCGTATTGGCTCGCCGATAGGGTTCCTCGACGTGGTTGGTAGATCGGTGTTCTGGAGCTGCTGTTGTGATGTGCCTTCACCGGCGGAAAGCCAGGAGGAGAATTGCGAGGACTGTATATCCGGGAGGTCCCTGTCCTCTTCCCCCCGGTCGATCCCTTCGTGATGAAGTGGGGAAGCTACTTTCTTCTCTTCTTCCCCAAACCGGTTATTCGTTCGATGCGTGCTGGTCACATCTGTAACGGGATAAACCGCAACAGAATCCGTTCGTGAGCGAGGTGGAATAGGACTGACCTGTGGGACGTCTAGCCCCACAGTGCCAGCCGCTGTCGAAACTACTACACGATTGCTTCCAGAACTGCCGACAGCGACCGGCACTGGGGAAAGACTTTGTGTAGTTCTTGTTGTTTGCTGCTTCGAAAATAGAGTCGTGCTGCTAGTTGAGTCATCTCGGTACGGGTTTCTCACGTTTGGATTCATACTGGTAACATCGTCTCGATGCGGGTCTCTCGATGGACCTTCTCCGGGTGAAGTCAGAGGTGGAGGTGAAGCATGGATATGCTCTTCGTTGCCAGTCAAACCTGTAAAAATGTTAAGGACAGCAGTATCTGCGAGGTGATTGACGCTATTAGAACTGACCTGAGGAAGGTCCAGCCCCACAGTGCCAACCGCTGTCGTACAAACTACACTATTATGCTCACGAACACCGACTGCGGTCGGCACTGGGGATAGACTTTGTGTAGTTCTGCTGATCTCCTTCTGTTTGTCTATCGTGGTTTTTGGTCTGCTGGTTTACAAGTTGTAGTGGTGAAATCGGTGTTCCTATCGGCCACAGAGGTGAATTCACTATCAACGGGTTGGGGTATGACGGCCCGGATAGTTCCTTCATCCTACTGTGCTTGCGTTGGAAGGAGTACTACACTTTCCTCTCTTCCAAACCGATCTATCTCGTGGTCAGTATTCGTGCGTGTGTTGTCGTTGGTATCCAAACGTTGATGAAAATGAGAATTATCGAAGAGGCTGGCTAGGAGGCGTCTCGGTAATCTCAATTTCATCGTCTGAATATTCCATAGTTTCGTTGGTGGTAGTGGCAGCGGTTCTTTTTGGTGGCGGGCTTAGGTTATCCGGTGAGGTTGTCGTTGGTTTGCTGAACGGGGTGTGTTGTTTCTGTGGTCTTCCTCGTTTTGAGTCCGTAGTTATCGCTGGTGAGTTGTTCCTGGATCTCGTCACAGGCCCGATTGGTTGGCTCGTTTGCTTCTGTTCTTTGTTGTGTTGTGGTTTTTCTTGGCTGGCGGACTGTTGTTTCATCTGATGGATGTACGCCAACATTTGCTCGATTTTTTCGTCTTTTCGTTTGGTCTCCGCCAGAAGTTTTGCGATCGTTTCGTCCTTCTTCTTCATTGCCAGTTCCAACTCTTTCAGCTTGCTAAGGATCTCATTCGGTTGTGCTGTGGCCTGAGCATAGCTGCCTTTACTTAGATGTTCCGCTCGTTTGCGTGCTTCCGGGAATGTTAGATTGTCGCGTACTTTTATTTTTATGACCTCCATTTCTTTTTTATAAACAGGACATACCAACCCCAAATGGACAAAAAGGTGAAGAAAAGGAAAGATCTTACCTTATTTGCCCCTTCAACGTCCTTTTTCGAAGTGTTCCCACACTTTTGGGACACACTGTAGGTGAGCAGTGTAGCTACTGCTTGTTTTCCACTTCTACACAGCCAAGAGAAGCGAACTGAATGAATTTCGCCAAGAAAAAAACGCACTTGATAAATTTCGCCCTTTTTATTGTTCCAACTTTTTTGGCACGCACTGTAACGTCCAAATTTTTTGATCCGCACTGTACTATATTCAACTACCATCAAATAACAAGTGAAAAAAAAATTCGAATTTTCCAAAACTTTTCACGTTTTTTACGTCTTCAAAAATATCTCCCGTTCAGGGCACCGTCACTCTCACTCTCCCAGCAAGTGAATGAACTGGACGGGCAGCCACGCGGGTAGGCACAGCGATGGCTGTTTGTTTACCTATAGCACCGCGTGGGCAAAACTAAAAATTCACTTTTTTCAGCCGTTTCTTCACCGATTTGCGTCAATCTTTCACTATTCACCACTAGAGAACCACTTCACTCGTCTATTTGTCGTAAATTGGACCGCGGTTATCGCGAAAAACACGGAAAAACACGGAATGAAATTTACGAATGCGCGTTGTATGTACCGTACGGAACGGCGTTTCCAACTCAGATCAATAATAATAATAATAATAATAATAATAATAATAATAATAATAATAATAATAATAATAATAATAATAATAATATTAATAATAATAATAATAATAATAATAATAATAATAATAATAATAATAATAATAATAATAATAATAATAATAATAATAATAATAATAATAATAATAATAATAATAATAATAATTGTTGTTGTTGTTGTTGTTTATTAACGACACTTTACACCAAGGAAGGGTGCATTCGTGTCGGAAGAAAAATATTTTACCTGTAAATTTTACAATGCAGTTATCAGTTACAAATCAAAATAAAATTTTATAACATTTTAAATAGGTTAGTTTCCTTGAGAAATTTTACCATACTCTCCTCATTTTTGCTGTCGTTGCGCAGAGCCGCTCGCAGACTAGTCGACTCGATATTGTGCTTTCGTCTAACTTCGTCGTATTTTCTGCAGTGGAGGATCACGTGGCGAACATCTACAATGATCCCACAGCAGTCGCACACTGGTGGTGAGGTTTTCTTTAGCAGAAAGTCGTGTGTTAGCCGGGTATGCCCTATTCGAAGCCGGGTAAGCACTCGCTGTTCGGCCGAATTCTCGCGGTCAGTCCACTTCCCTGTGTCGAACTTAATTTCGCGAAGTTTTACTTCAGTGGACGCAGACCATCGGCGGAACCACTGATTTCGGATAGCTGTTTTCATTTGGTTGTTCGCGTCTTCTCCCGGAACGGCTATTCGTAAAGGGGCATTACCCCTGGCTTCTCCAGCGAGGCGGTCTGCCTCTTCGTTGCCATAGATACCAGCATGACCCGGAATCCAGCACAGCTTGATTGGACGGCCTCGTAACATGTTTTCAATCTGCTGAATCCACGGGTGTTGCGATGTGCCAGCTTCTAATGCCGATAAGCAACTGGCCGAGTCAGACATAACCACCAAATCACTGACCGTGTTATGTGTTGCTAGCGCCGTTTTGATTGCAAACGCTTCTGCCGAGAAAACGCTGCATGACGATGGAAGACCAACCGCTTGTTGGAAGTATTCTCCATACACTCCCACACCTACTGCATGGTCGTCTTTCGAGCCATCCGTGTAGACGATAGTTGAACGGTTGAAAAGACCTGCTAGGAGCTCCTGAAAAGCAGGCCGAACAATTTCCGAGGGGTCACCAGCTTTCACACGTCTCTTTATGTCCCACACGATCTGGGGCTTGGGTTCGTACCATCTTCGTGCAGCTAAACGTGTACGAGTGCAAATATCTGGAAGAGGGATTCCGATCACCTCTGTCAGACGTTCGGATGCTCGATGTACCAGGGGGAGATCGGCATTATCCTTGCTTTTTCCCAACGTATGGATGGCCAAGCGGGCTATATTTTGAAGAACGAGTAGGTCGAATGGTAGGGTTCCAGCTTCTGCCATAATGGCTACGATTGGGCTCGTGACGTATGCACCGGATGCAAACCTTACCATCCTGTTGTATGTAGGAGCGAGCGTTTGGATGACGGCATCTCCTCCTCTGCTTACAAGTCCCATACCGTAGAGGAGTCGCGAGGTAACAATTGCGGACCCGATTTGCAGTAAAGAAGTGCGTTGACCACGGGGCAACTTGGCACCGATCATCTTCAAGATACGCAGCCTGGATTCACATGTCTTCTTCGTTAATTTACAATGTGCTTTAAAGTTGAGCGATCGGTCGAGATTGACACCGAGAGTTCTCAGCAGCGTTTGTGTCGGAACGGCTACACCATCTATCTTTATCGCCTGCATGGGTTCACGGCGTACGTTAGGGCTGCAATAGAAGATGCTGGATTTCGTCGCAGATATCGTAAATCCAACACTTCTCGACCATTTATCGACGGCTTTTACTGCGGCCTGAAGTTTTCGGAGCAGCGACTGGTCTTTCTTCCCCCACACAAGAAGCAGAATATCATCGGCGTACAGCAACACTTGTACGGAGTTCGGAACCACGCGGAAGATGGGTTGGATAGCCACGAGAAATAGTGTCACAGAGAGCACTGAGCCCTGCGGCACACCATTTTCCAGCGGATGTGCTGGCGACAAATGCCCCTCTACGTTGACCTGGAACGTTCTCTCTGCCAGAAAACTGTTGACAATGTTTATCATCCTTCCACGTATTTGCCATTTCTGCAGTGTTCGTAGGATGCCATATCTCCAGGTGGTGTCGTACGCCTTGGCCAAGTCTAGCGACGCTATCAGACAGTGCTCGTCACGGTCGGGTAATGACCTCTCCAACTCCGCAAAGTATGTGTCAGTACCCCGACCAGATCTGAAAGCATGTTGTCGTTTGTCGAGACGCCCGTTCGACTCTAGTTCGGTGGTTAACCGTCGGTTGACAATTCGTTCGAACACCTTCGCCATACAACTAGTTAACGTGATTGGACGGAATGCAGCTGGACCCGCGTCATCCGAGCTTGGCTTTGGAATTGGTATGATGATTCCGGTTCGCCAACAGGGTGGGAATACGCCACTGCGCCATGTTCTGTTGAAAAGTTCCAACATGGCAGTTTTCACAGACAATGGCAGTCGCTGAAGCATTGGATAGCCGATGCAGTCCGGTCCTGAAGAGCCACTTCTTCCTCTGTCGAGTGCCCACAGCAATTCATTCAGGGTGAAGTCCGAATTGTAAATATCATCACTATCTGGCGAGAAGTTTATGCGGTTTCGTTCGGCCTTTTCTTTCTCCCTCTGGAACAACGACGAATAGCTGGAGGTTGCGGATCTTTCGCTGTAGTGTTGCGCCAGTTCTTCAGCTATTTCTTCTGGCTTATCCGTGTAACCATTGGACCGCTTGATGACAGTTGGGCGGTGTTGGCGTTTCCCTCTCAACGTGTTCACTGTCTGCCACATCTCCGACGTAGTTGAACTTGGAGATATCTTCGCGACGAAGTCTTCCCATGATTTTTTCTTGGCGTCATGGATAGACTTTCTCGCTGCTGCCCGTGATTCCTGGAAGCTTTTCAGTGCATCCGCTTTTCGTGGGTCCTCTGCTGGTATACGCTTCAGTGCTCTAAGTGCTTTTCTCCGATTTTTGATAGCTGCTTTCACCTCCGGACACCACCACGGAACCGCTTTGGGACCGACTCTGCCGGTAGTGCGAGGTATCGCGGTGTTTGCTGCTCTAATCAACCGGTCAACGAAACAGTCGATGGATATTTCGACGCCCGGTCGAATAGCGTTGGCGGTCAATCGCTCGTAGGTTGTCCAATCTGCTTGGTCGTAAATCCATTTCTGTCTTTTCGTTGGGATAGTCGACAGTCCGGGAATGGAAACGAGAATGGGAAAGTGATCACTGCTGTGGGTGTCCGGAAGTGTTCGCCAAACAAATTTCGCAGCCACCGATTCGGAGCAGATCGAGAGGTCAATAGCCGAAGTGATACCGGTAGCTGGGTCAATCCGAGTGTGCGAGCCGTCGTTGAGGATGAGTAATCTTTCCGATAGCGTTTTTTCGGCGATGAAGTGGCCTAGTGCGGTAGATTTCGTAGAACCCCAGCAAATATGATGCGCGTTAAAGTCGCCTAGTACCAGCACTGGACGTGGAAGCTTTTCGAGGAAGTCACCCAGCTGTTCTTGACACTGTTGAGTATTGGGAGGGACGTAGATCGACACCACCGTCATTTGCTGTGGCAGTTGGATCCGAACTGCGATAGCTTGTATACTGTCGTCGATATCAATTCGTTCGAATGGAACACCATCCCGAATGGCAAGACCTACTCCTTGTTGCCAGTATCGACAACTCCCAGTTTTCAGCAAAAGAGTGTAGTTGTTGCCGATGAAATCTGCTGCAACTACTCGGTTGTCAACTTTTGTTTCCTGAAGCGCTATCAGGCTCGGTCCGTACTCGCAGATCAGCTGTTTAAGCTCGCTGATGTTGGTTCGCAGGCCCCGGATGTTCCATTGAAGGGCGAAGCATCTGCTGTCTCGATTGGCGAAAGTCGCTGACGAAGACGATGTTGATGGCGAAGGTGATTGCCTGCGAGTTCTTGCCGGTGTGTTTCGTTGGTAACGGGACGTGGTTGCGCTGATTTCAACCGGGATATCGGTGCTCTGATGCTGCTGCTGTTGTTGCGGTGTATCTTCGCCGGCGGAAAGCCAGGAGGAGAATTGCGAGGACTGTATATCTGGGAAGTAGGGACAGTCCTCTTCCCCCCGGTCAATCCCTTCATGATGAAGTGGGGAAGCTACTTTCTTCTCTTCTTCCCCAAACCGGTTACTGCTGGTCGCATCTGTAACGGTAGAAGCCGCAACAGAATTCGTTCGGAGATAAATTGAAGGTGGACTGACCTGTGCGACGTCTAGCCCCGCAGTGCCAGCCGCTGTCGAAACTACTACACGATTACTTCCAGAATTGCCGACAGCGACCGGCACTGGGGAATGACTTTGTGTAGTTTTCGTTGTTACAGCTGTTCTATCTCGAAGTGATGATCTCGATGGGCCTTCTCCGGGCGATAGCAAGTGGTGATGTCGAAGGAGCGTATCGTCGATGTTGTCCTTCAAACCTGAAAGAACATCAAAACAAGCAGTACCTGCGAGGGGATTGACAACTTCGGAACTGACCTGGGGAAGGTCCAGCCCCACAGTGCCAACCGCTGTCGTACAAACTACACTATTATGCTCACGAACACCGACTGCGGTCGGCACTGGGGATAGACTTTGTGTAGTTGTGCTCGTTCTCTCGTAGATGACGATCGGGTTGCTCTGGTTTGTAGTTTTGTTAGTTGAAGTGGTAAAATCGGTGTTCCTATCGGCCACAGAGGTGAATTCACTATCAACGGGTTGGGGTATGACGGCCCGGATAATTCCTTCATCCTGCAGTGCTTGCGTTGGAAGGAGTACTACACTTTCCTCCCTTCCAAACCGATCCATCTCGTAGTCAATATTCGTGCGTGGGTTGTCGTTGGTGTCCAAACGTTGATGAAAATGAGAATTATCGAAGAGGCTGGCTAGGAGGCGTCTCGGTAATCTCAATTTCATCGTCTGAATATTCCATATTTTCGTTGGTGGTAGTGGCAGCGGTTCTTTTTGGTGGTGGGCTTAAGTTATCCGGTGAGGTTGTCGTTGGTTTGCTGAAAGGGGTGTGTTGTTTCTGTGGTCTTCCTCGTTTTGAGTCCGTATTTATCGCTGGTGAGTTGTTCCTGGATCGTGTTATTGGCCCGGCCGTCTGATTTGTTGGTTTTTGTTCTTTGCTGTGCTGTGGTTTTTCTTGGCTGGCGGAATGTTGTTTGATGTACGCCATCATTTGCTCAATTTTCTCGTCCTTGCGTTTGTTCTCTGCCAGAAGCTTAACGATCTGCTCATCCTTCTTCTTCATAGTCAGCTCCAACTCTTTCAGTTTATTTAGGATCTCGTTTGATTGCGCTGCAGCCTGGGCGTAACTTCCTTGATTCTGCTGTTCAGCTCGTTTGCGCGCTTCCGGGAATGTCAAATTGTCGCGGATTTTTATTTTGATGGCCTCTACTTCTTTTTTGTAATTTGGACATTGGCGGCTTGTTGGTTGGTGATCTCCTTTACAATTTAGGCAAAACTGGGGTGCTCGACATTTTTCTTCGCTTTGATGTTCTCCAGAGCAGTTAGGACAACGTTGCGGGCCAGGACATCGAACACGCGTATGGCCGTATTTAAAGCAACCATAGCAGAGCATCGGGTTTGGGAAGTACGGGCGAGTTGGGACGCGAAGCAAACCGATCTTCATGTATTCCGGGTATGTGGTCTTGCAGAAAGTCAAGATGAGTGCTGGCGTATTCACTCTGTTTTCGGCTTCTTTACGTGTAATTCGCTGCACACGAATCACTCCCTGGCTTAGAATTTCTTGTAAGACTTCCTTTTCTTCCAAGTGAATCAGATCGTAGCAGGAAATTACGCATCTGCTTACGTTCAGATTCGGATGGGATTCAACCACAACATCAGTACCGTCAATTAGCTTGGTCATTTTCATTAGTTTGGCTACTTGGACTGGATTCCGAACTCGAAGGGTATACCGTGTCCCTTGAGCTTCAGTATTCGCACCTTCAATTGGGCCTCCAGCGACAACCTCCACCGATTTACCAATGACGAACGGGTTTCTTGGCAAAGGTACACCGTCTTTACCTGTCAGCTGCAGGAACGTCAATTCGCCGAATTTGTTCGTCGGATCCATGTATACCGGCAATCTTCTTTGACTTGACCCTCCCGGATCACCGCTACTAGCGGCCGCCATCTTGGCTTACGCCACCAGACGTTGGAAACTGCTATGTGGCACGGTCACCCGATACCAACCCCAAATGGACAAAAAGGTGAAGAAAAGGAAAGATCTTACCTTATTTGCCCCTTCAACGTCAACTTTTTCGAAGTGTTCCCACACTTTTGGGACACGCTGTAGGCAGGCAGAATCGCAGCTACCTTTTTTTTCTTCTACGTTGCCTTCAATGAATTAAACGTGCAAAAAAAAATCACTTTTCAATTTTTTCCTTTTTTCGCTGTTTCGACACTTTTGGCACGCACTGTGGCGTCCAATTCGCACTGTACCACACTGTACCACTCTTTTTGGTAGATCAAGCAAGAAAAAAAAATTTTTTTCTTTTTTTAAAACTTTTCTTCAGTTTTCCGAACTCGAAAAAAAACTTGCTTCCAGCCCACCGTCACCGTCACACACGCAGCCGGCACAGCCAGTGAATGAAACTAGCCGGGCGACCGCACTGGCAGCCACAGCGATGGCTGGTTGTTTTGGTTTTATTGCCGCGTGGGTAAACTAAAATCCACTTATTTCAGCCGTTTCTTCACCGATTTTCGTGAAACTTTCACTGTTAGTCACTGAAAAACCACTTCACTCGTCTATTCGTTGAAAAATAAACCGCGAATATCGCGAAAAACACCGAAAAAACACTGTGTGAAATTTGCGTATACTCGTTGTATGTACCGTACGGAACGGTGTTTCCAACTCAGATGCATAATAATAATAATAATTATAATAATAATAATAATAATAATAATAATAATAATAATAATAATAATAATAATAATAATAATAATAATAATAATAATAATAATAATAATAATAATAATAATAATAATAATAATAATAATAATAATAATAATAATAATAATAATAATAATAATAATAATAATAATAATAATAATAATAATAATAATAATAATGTTTTGTTTGTTTGTTTGTTTATTAATGATACTTTACATCATTTGAATGATGCATTCGTATCAGAAGGAAATTTGTAGTTTACAATTTTTTATACAATTCGGTTTTTCGTAAAAATTCCAAAATTTTCTTTTCGTTTTCGTCCTGGTTGATCATTGCATTTCGTAAGCTGGTTGAATCAATGTTGAGTTCTTGTCTTTCTGTGTCGTACTTCCTGCAGTGTAGGATAAGGTGTCGCACATCTAGATTCGTACCACAGCATTCGCAGATTGGGGGGGCATCTCTTGTCAAAAGGAAACTGTGTGTTAGACGAGTATGGCCGATCCTAAGTCGGGTTAGTACACGTTGGTCAGCTGCATTGTCTCTGTCTCTCCAACGTGTCGTGTCAAATTTAACTTCTCTCAATTTACTATCGCGTGAAGCAAACCACTGCTCCTCCCAATGTCGACGCATTGATGATTTTAGCTGTCTCCACGCATCTTCCGCGGGAATAGGTGCGTTAACTGCCGGTTGACTTCTCGCCTCATTAGCAAGTCGATCGGCTTCATTGTTGCCGCGAATACCGGCATGACCGGGAATCCAGCAAAATTTAACATTTCTACCACGTGCCATATTTTCCACCTCCTGTATCAGTGGATGTTTAGATTTGCCTGATTCTAGGGCCAAAAGGCAGCTCGCCGAGTCCGTAAGAATTAGTAATTTTTTTATATTTGGCACGAAGAGGGCCATTCGGATGGCATACGCTTCGGCAGAGAAAACGCTGTACTGCTTTGGAAGACTGCGCGATTGTGCCAACGCAGCTGCGTAGAGACCGGCACCCACTGTATCGTCGCTTTTGGAGCCATCCGTGTAGAATACGGACGTTTGCTGAAATTGGCTGGTTAGCATGTTTTGGATGACGGGTCGAACTTTTTCTGGAGGGTCGCCTGCTTTCACGACTTTCTTCACATCCCATACAACAGACGGTTTTGATATGTGCCATGGTCGATGCCCTTGCCTGACAATTTGTGCTACCGTGCTCAGTGGTTCTCCAGTTAGTTCCTGGATACGAGAAGACGCGCGGGTTACCAGAGGAAGGTTAATACTGTTACGGTCATTTGCTAACAGTCGAATGGCCACTCGCGCAATGGACTGTACCGCCAGCATTTCGAAGGGTAGAGTACCCGCTTCGGCCATGATTGACGATATGGGGCTGGTAACGAAAGCACCGGAAGCAAAACGGATCATCCGATTATATGCAGGTGCAAGTGTCTGCAGGCTAGCTTCACCTCCTCTGCTAACTAGTCCTACTCCGTATAAAAGTTTTGATGTCACAATCGCAGAACCAACTTGTAATAGTGTTGATCGTTGGCCACGCGGAAGTTGAGCACCAATCACTCTCATTACCCGTAGCCTCGATGCGCATGCTGCCTTCACCATCTTGCAGTGTGCCTTGAAGCTTAGTGTCCGGTCCAGAGTAACACCGAGAATTCGTAGCCGGTTTGTGTAAGGTATGGCGACCCGGTCGATGGTGATGTTGCGCGAAGGATTGCGTCGCGCATTGGGGCTACAATAAAAGATAAATGACTTTGTGGCGGCGATCGCGAAGCCTACACTTTTCGCCCACTTGTCGACAGCTTTAACAGCAGCCTGTACTTTACGATGCAGCGCATCCGATTTTCTACCTCGCAGAATTAGAAGGATGTCGTCTGCGTACAACAGTATCTCCACTCTATTTGGAACAACTTTGAAGATTGGCTGCATCGCGACGAGAAACAGCGTTACTGACAAAACAGAACCTTGGGGGACTCCATTTTCTAGGCTATGAACGCGCGAGAGTTTTCCTCCTACACAAACTTGAAACATCCGCTCAGACAGGAAACTTTGTAGTATGTTCATCATACGGCCACGTATTCGCCACTTTTTCAACGTTCGTAGGATTCCATATCGCCACGTCGTGTCGTACGCTTTCGATAAGTCCAAAGACGCTATTAGACTGTGTTCATCTACTATTGGCAATGATTTCTCTAGTTCAGCGAAATACGTTTCCGTGCCACGCCCGGAACGAAAGGCGTGTTGTCGCTTATCGAGTCGCCCGCTTGACTCTAATTCGGTAATCAGACGTCGATTGATGATCCGTTCAAGCAGCTTTGCCATACAGCTAGTTAGCGATATAGGTCGGAAGGCTGCAGGTCCGGATTCGTTACAGTTTGGTTTTGGGATAGGGACGATAAGAGCATTCCGCCAGCAAGTTGGGAATGCGCCGCTACGCCAGACATTGTTCAGTAGCTCAAGGAGGATCGTTTTCACGGATAGCGGAAGTCGCTGAAGCATGGGATATCCTACCATATCGGGTCCCGTAGAAAGACTCGTTCCTTTATCTAGCGCCCACAATAGTTCATCAATGGTGATATCGATATTATACATGTCGTTGGAGTCAGGTGATCGGTCTATACGTTGTCGTTCGGTGTTTCGTTTTCGTTTTTGAAAGTTTGGTGGATAGCTGGCTGTTGCTGATCTCTCCTTGTAATATTTCGCTAATTCTTCCGCTACTTCTTCGGGGTCATTCGTAAATCCATCCGCTTGCTTGAGTACCAAAGTGTGCTGACGTCGACCGCCACGCAGGGTATTCACTGTGCGCCATAGTTCAGTAGTCGTGCTGTTCGGTGAGATTTTCTCCACAAAATTCTCCCAGGACTGCCGTTTGGCTGTTTTAACCGCTTTCCGTGCTGTTGCCTTCGCCTCCTGGAACCTTTTCAAGGCTGCGGGGTTTTCAGGATCGGTGGTCTGCATACGACATAGGGCTCGAAGATGTTTGCGTCGCTGTTTGATAGTTTCTTTCACCTCGGGACACCACCATGGAACCGCTTTTGGACCAACTCGACCGCTGGATCGTGGTATACACTTGATGGCTGCTTCAATGATTTTCTCCGTGAAATTTTCGATATCCCACTCGACGTCTGCGCGGATTGAAGTGATTGTGGTTTGTTCGTATAGAGGCCAGTCTGCTTGGTCAAAAAGCCACTTGCGTCGTGTTGTCGTGGCTAATGACCATCCTGGGATGGAGATTGTTATCGGAAAATGATCACTGTTACATGTATCCGGTAGTGTTCGCCAAGTAAGCTTTCTGGCCAAATGTTCAGAGCAGAATGAGATATCGATGGCCGACGTGTTGCCTGAGACCGGATCGATACGAGTGGGTGAACCATTGTTTAGAATTACAAATTTTCTTGTTAGAGTGGTCTCTGCGATGAACCGGCCGAGCGCGTTAGTTGACTGTGACCCCCACGCTAAGTGGTGGGCATTGAAATCGCCTAGGAATATTATTGGTCCGTCCAGCTCTTCGAAGAGGTCATTAAAAGCAGATTGGCATTGTTGGGCACTTGGGGGAACGTATACACACACAACCGTTGCCAGGATCGGTTTGTGAATTCGCACAGCGATAAGATGCAAACTCGTGGTGATTTGCACTCGTTCAAACGGTATCCCCTCTCGTATCGCTAGTCCAACACCGTGTTGCCAGTAATGATCGCTTTTGGACTCCAAAAGCAAACTGTAGTTTCTGCCCAAGAAGTCCGGTGCTATAACTGCTTTGTTGGCTTTGGTCTCTTGGAGTGCAACTATGTACGGATTATGTTCCGCAACCAGCTGCTTTAGTTCATCGATGTTCGCTCGCAGTCCACGCAGATTCCACTGCAGCGCGAAACAAGAGGAGTTGTTTGAAGCAGATGACGATGCCGATTCTACTGACTTGTTACGTGTTGGTGCTCTTCGACTCGATGATGGTTTACCGGCGGAAAGTCGGGAGGAGAATTGCAAGGACTGTGTATCTGAGAGGTAGGGACAGTCCTTTTCCCCCCGATCAGTCCCTTCCATGATTGGAAGTGGGGAAGCTACTTTCATCTCTTCTTCCCCAAACCGGTTATTCGTTTGATGCGTGCTGGTCACATCTGTAACGGGATAAACCGCAACAGAAACCGTTCGTAAGTGGACTGGAATGGGACTGACCTGTCGGACGTCTAGCCCCACAGTGCCAGCCGCTGTCATAAAAACTACACTATTATTTCCAGAACTACCGACAGCAACCGGCACTGGGGAAAGACTTTGTGTAGTTTTCGTTGGATGCTTCTTTGGCCATGATCTTGTTGATGGGCCTTCTCCGGGTGAGGGCGGCGAGTGGTGCCAGGAATCCATGTGAAGAGTATTGTCAATTATATCTGAAAAAACGTTTAGCGCAGCAGTACCTGTGAGTGGGTTGGCAAACATAAAACTGACCTGAGAGAGGTCCGGCCCCACAGTGCCAACCGCTGTCGTACTAACTACACTACTCTGCTCACGAACACCGACTGCGGTCGGCACTGGGGATAGACTTTGTGTAGTTTTGTTGATCTCCTTTTGTTCGTCGCTCGGAATTTTTTTGTTGGCTGGTTCGCATGTTGTAGTGGTGAAATCGGTGTTCCTATCGGCCACAGAGGTGAATTCACTATCAACGGGTTGGGGTATGACGGCCCGGATAGTTCCTTCATCCTACTGTGCTTGCGTTGGAAGGAGTACTACACTTTCCTCTCTTCCAAACCGATCTATCTCGTAGTCAGTATTCGTGCGTGGGTTGTCGTTGGTATCCAAACGTTGATGAAAATGAGAATTATCGAAGAGGCTGGCTAGGAGGCGTCTCGGTAATCTCAATTTCATCGTCTGAATATTCCATCGTTTCGTTGGTGGTAGTGGTAGCGGTTCTTTTTGGTGGCGGGCTAAAGTTATCCGGTGAGGTTGTCGTTGGTTTGCTGGACTGGGTGTGTTGCTTCTGCGATCTTCCTCGTTTCGAATCCGTATTTATCGCTGGTGAGTTGTTCCTGGATCTCGTTACGGGCCCGATTGCCTGGTTCATTTGCTTCTGTTCTTTGCTGTGCTGTGGTTTTTCTTGGCTGGCGGACTGTTGTTTCATCTGATGGATGTACGCCAACATTTGTTCGATTTTTTCGTCTTTTCGTTTGGTCTCCGCCAGAAGTTTTGCGATCGTTTCGTCCTTCTTCTTCATTGCTAGTTCCAACTCTTTCAGCTTGCTAAGGATCTCATTCGGTTGTGCTGTGGCCTGAGCATAGCTGCCTTTACTTAGATGTTCCGCTCGTTTGCGTGCTTCCGGGAATGTTAGATTGTCGCGGATTTTTATTTTTATGACCTCCATTTCTTTTTTATACACAGGACATTCGCGGCTTGTTGGTTGGTGATCGCCTTCACAATTCCGACAGTACGCCGTTTCTTTACATTTTTCTTCGCCGTGTTGTTCTTTCGAGCAATTAAAGCATCGCTGAGGACCAGGACATCGAACGCGAGTATGGCCGTAGTTGAAGCATCCGTAACAAAGCATCGGGTTCGGGAAGTATGGGCGAGTAGGAACGTGAAGCAAACCGATCTTTATGTATTCCGGGTATGTGGTTTTACAGAAGGTCAAGATTAGCGCTGGCGTATTCACTCTCTTCTCAGCTTCCTTTCTTGTAATTCGCTGTATACGAATCACTACCTGGCTTATAATTTCTTGTAAGACATCCTTCTCTTCCATCTGAATCAGATCGTAGCAGGAAATTACGCATCTGCTTACGTTCAGATTCGGATGAGCTTCGACCACTACTTCAGTGCCGTCAATGACAGGCCCGTAGCCAGGATTTTGTTTCGGGAGGGGCTTAAAAAAATTTGCATAAAGCTTTTAATTCTGACAATTTGATATAGTCACTAGAAACTAAATTAAATTTTGAAAAGTTCATAATGAAATCAATTCCAAATCAAAGACAATCCTAAAAATATGTTCATTGACACAAGAAAGGTTATAGTACTTACTCTCGTTACAACAAAGTATATTCTAGAGTTCACAGTATTTATGCGCTAACCGAATATGACAATGCTTGACGGTGCTGGAAAACACTAGGTGTTCCAAGCTACACCTTTAAAAGGCGTAGAAGATGATAAACCGAAATGAGTAGCAATATCCATAAAATGTTCGAACGAAGAGAAAGTCGAAATTCGTACAAAATCTTCTGATTTAGCAAGCGATTTTTAGATGCGCAGGGACGGTTCAACTTCTATTTTCTTTGTCTGGTGTTCTGCGAGTATTACCAGTTCCAAGGCATCATGCTAACACAATTTTTTGATATATTCTATTTAAATGAAACTATTTTCAAGACTAGCCTTGGTCGGGTAGATTAGAACCCCAGTTAGGAAGGATTTTTGGTAATCAATAGGATCAAAATATAAATTTAAATGATTAAATCAACTGAAGGAAACTGCCCACAATTTAATTGATTAAAGAAAATTGTCTACAAATCGAATGAAAACACTGATTACTAATATCTTCTAATTTTCCTTCAAATCGCCAGTCGCCGTGCATGTGTCGTTCACCGTGCAGTTTCAAAATCACGAAATTTAAAGAACTAGCTCCCTAAATCCATCGGAGAGATCCAGATCCCAAATCCTTTCGTTTCATCGTTTTATTGAAACATTCCAACTAAAGTTGAATCAAAATTTTAAATACACCGTAAGTTGATCATATAACGTGCACTGGTGCCAAACAAATGTCCTCAACTACTTATTCTCGTTTTGTTGGTAATAGTTTTATATTATTTCTAAATTGTGACGTATTTAGATAGGTATTTTTACGGTGACTATGAGGGCGGTTCTCATTTTGATAAAAAAAAACAGGATTTGAAGTCACGTCAAATTCACCTAAACGCACGGTAACTGGGGACTTGACGGTACGTGAAATTTGTTAAATGTATTACCAAAAGAACTAGAAGGTCTACCTTCTGATGTCGCAAAAAGCAGAAGCAAAAAAAATTGCTACGCTATAGCAGGCTACAGGCACCAGTGAATCAAGCTAGCTATTGTTCTATATCAGTGCACATACAAATTGTATCGTTGCCCCCGGCTGCGGAGTAAAATGAGTTTGCCAAATGAAGCAAAAGTGCCTGTGCTACGGGATAACACGAACAGTTAAGGAAGTGGAACAATTAGTTAAAGTGAAAATGGAGCTTAATCTCGCTGAAGTTACCTACATTCAGCTACATCACGTAAAAACTGTGTTTTGATCACGTTTAGAAGCTTAGCACAGGCCGAAAACTTTATTGCAAAGAACAACATGCAACACGAGGTCGAATTTAATAACACCAGAATCAAGATCCCCGTGCATATGGAAAACGACATGGTGGACGTGCGTATCCATGATTTGGCCCCGCGCACGAAGGAGGATTTCATCAAACAAATCATGTCGCAATATGGAGAAGTAGAATCTATTACGAATGACACCTGGAGAAATTTTTTCTCCGGCATTCCCAATGGCGTTCGTATTGTGAGAATGCGAGTGACTAAACCAATACCTTCTTACATGACTATCGAATGCAAATCACCGAAGGATGGCGTGACCTATAAGCAAACAACGCTAATTACATATCCCGGGCAGACCCCAACATGCCAATTCTGTAACTATACAGCCTACTACGGAAAAACATGCGCCGAAGCAACTAGTCAAAACTCATCTACTACAGCCAACTCTAACACGCAGCCACCGATACCTTCAGATAAACCTAAAACAACGATCCAATTACCCAATAATGCAGGTACAACGACCACGACAACCGCTCCCAAACCAACAACTAGCATCACCAATAAAGAAGCAAATACCGATGAAGACGGATATACAACAGCGACCCATAAGAACAAGAAACAAATAAGAACCTCTGATCGTGAACAGGAAGAAAGCAGTACCGATGACGACATGGACGGGAACGATAACGCGAGAGAAGGCAGACTGAATGACCACCAAGCGGCCTCACCGCCAAGGAAAAAGATCTCAACACGCAGCAGCAAACTGCGTCAACAAGATCTGGCAGACCGACATTCTTAGAATTTTTTTATTTTTACTTATTGTAAAAAAAATTAAAAGACCCACGGATCAGTTGTGCTAACGCATTGAGCCGTTTCAAATAAAATTTTAGATTGAAAAAAAAGAAATATTATAAATATGAACAAGCTCAATAATTTCAGCATCTCTTTATTCCGACATATGGACGGGTATACATCGCACTTACTTCACCTCTGTCGAAGAGTAACGTAGGTGTAAGGCCAACTTTCTTTGATGATTTCTGTTGTTCTGTAGTTGAGTGCCCAGAAAATATAGAACAGCTGCTCTTGGGTCGATTTCAATTTATTTATTATTTTTTCTCTCTTTTTCTTCGTGATCTCTGCTCATCTCTCTCATTTTATTCCATAACGAACACAAATAAAACGAAAACATGAAATCGAAACATTAATCCCAATTTATTGACTGTAGACTCATCTAGTTACAACATTTTAGTCGCTCTCCGTGATAGGCTACTGATGTTTGTTCACTGTATCGTCACGTCGTTTTTAGACTTACATTAATTGGAAACCATCGAAAGAGACAGAAATGCTGCTGCTTACAACATTAAGTTTATTATGATTGATTGACTAATATGTGGTTTAGCATCTATTGACATCCGTTGAAAAGTAAGGATAAAATCACAACAGATAGTCCTACCGCTACTATGTACGTTTCTGTATGTGAACAACATTAGTAATATACGACGGTATACAATTCTTGGGTTGATGAACACCTCAGAAAAACCGCTGTTTTACCACTTTTTGGCTTGTTTATTTTTTGGCATTTTTCTTGCTTATTGTTCGATTGTTTAAAATATCACTACTTTGCGGACTAATAATGTTTAAATACGGACCGCATTCTCCGCATAAAATGAAATTGAGTGTCAACAGAAATACTATTGCATTAAAATGACGCGAAAACAAAAACTGTCTTCTCGACTATATTGTCATCAACTAACGGAAATGTTTTTGTCTAGCACGCTTGAGTGAGATGCCTGATGTTTCTACTAAGCGTACAGTGCACTAACCTATTACAGAAATTCAATCTGCTTATGCTTTAACTAACTTTATTCTGGCTAATATATAACATAATATCTGAGTTTTGTTAGACACAACCACTAGCGATAAAGTTCTCATTTTGGGACAGTTTTTGAGCTCACTTTTCTATAAAACTTCTGCAATTTTATTATATATTTCGTTTATTTTATTCGGTTCAATGCATTAGCTAAATGAAGCCTTGTGTCTTCAATATATTTCCATGATGTGAACAATGAAAGTGATAAAACGTAAATGGTTGTCCTACAGATCTCGTGCGAACAACTAGCGATTGCATGTGGAGAACTATTTACTAGGCTGAGAAATATTTTTCCTAACCAACAGTGTCGCGGTGGTGTTCATTTCTATCTCGTACACTTCCTTATCATCATAGTGGTTACTGCCATGTCCATGTTCGCGAATTTCTGACGGGTCACGAGTGTCGACTTCCTCAATGATGGTGCCGACCGTTGATTTTGAGATACTAGACGCAGTTTTTGCCGTCAATATTATCCGAACAGCAGCCAAAATTTGGCAAATGTTTGTTTTTCAGGAAATGGTTTTGGAGACTATGTATATGCAAAGATATAATGTGTAAAATAATACTATCGCATTCAGTTTTTACGTGCAGGGTCAGGTTGGAGGAAATATGTCTGTTCACCTAGATTTTCACCACAAAAACACCATTTAATATACTTCCTAGATGTGTCCTTTATAATGAATACCATTTTTTCCAAATGTGACAGGAATCTTTTAATAGCCACGGTGCAAGTAAGTGGTATCAGATCTTGTAGCCGAGCATTGATTTTCTTATCGTCCATATATATGAGGATCAACCACATGTTACAAGTTGTTATGCAAAATGACTGGTTTCGCCTGGGCTAATTTGTTAAATGGCATCAGCACTGAACGCCTGACATGGTTAAACTCGTTAAAGGCGATGTTCGTAAGCATAACCTCCATAATCACCTTCAGCAAATATTTCACATCATTAATGTTGCTCCAGCCAAATACGGAGGCTATTGACTTCAGGTCTTTTCGCATAAGATCGATCTTATGCGAAAAGACCTGAAGTCAATAGCCTCCGTATTTGGCTGGAGCACTACTTCTTGCTTCTGCGACTCAATCATTCGACAGATCCCCACAGCAAGAATTAAAGTAACAGTTTCGTTTGTCTTCCGACGAGTCACACAATATGAAGGGAACTGTTTTATCACACTCAGCATACTGAGTAGATATCCTGACCGCTGTCTTCGGTGGTTCGAAATAGCAATCTTCCTCACAATTCTCGCATTAATTTGTTGAAACCAAACAAGATACAATTTTTTAAGAGTCACCGAAAAACATGTTGTTTCTTAAATTTATTTTTGAAAATTTTCGGGGGGGGCTTTAGCCCCCTAGCCCCCCCCTCTGGCTACGTGCCTGGTCAATGAGCTGGGTCATTTTCTGCAACTTAGCAACTTGGGCAGGATTCCGAACTCGAAGGGTATACCGTGTCCCTTGAGCTTCGGTATTCGCACCTTCGATTGGACCTCCAGCGACAACCTCTACCGATTTACCGATGATGAACGGGTTTCTAGGCAATGGTACACCGTCTTTGCCGGTTAACTGCAGGAACGTCAATTCGCCGAATTTGTTCGTAGGGTCCATGTACTCTGGTAGTCTTCTTTTGCTTGACCCTCCCGGGTCACCGCTACTAGCGGCCGCCATCTTGGATCACACCACCAGACGTTGGTAAATGCGCTGTGGCACGGTCACCCGATACCAACCCCAAATGGACAAAAAAGGTAACGAAAAGGAAAGATCTTACCTTATTTGCCCCTTCAACGTCGTTTTTTTCCGAAGTGTTCCCACAATTTTGGGACACACTGTAGATGTGCAGTGATGAATCTGCTCGCTTACTTGCTTCTACACAACCTCTAAATAACAAAACAAGCAAGAAAAAAGCACTTTTCCAATATTGATGTTTTGCCGTTCACACACTTTTGGCCCGCACTGTACCGTACAAATAGCGGTACACACTGTACTGGTATCTCAAATACCACCAAATCCAACGTTAAAAAAAATTCAATAATTTTTCAAAAACTTTTTACGTTTTTTGCGACTCGAAAAATATCGCCCGTTCAGCACACCGTCACACTCCACCAGTGAGTGAATGCAAGATCGGCCCGGCAACCACGCGGGTAGGCACAGCGATGGCTGTTTGTTTACCTATCGCACCGCGTGGGCAAAACAAAAATTCACTTTTTTCGGCCGTTTCTGAACCGATTTTCACCAAACTTTCACTGTTCACCACTAGAGAAGCACTTCGTTCACGTTTTTGTCGAAAAATAAACCGCGAATATCGCGAAAAACACCGAAAAAACACTGTGTTTAATTCCCGAATGCGCGCTGTTTATACCGTACGGAACGGTGTTTCCAACTCAGATGAATAATAATAATAATAATAATAATAATAATAATAATAATAATAATAATAATAATAATAATAATAATAATAATAATAATAATAATAATAATAATAATAATAATAATAATAATAATAATAATAATAATAATAATAATAATAATAATAATAATAATAATAATAATAATAATAATAATAATAATAATAATTTTGTTGTTGTTGTTGTTGTTTATTAACGACACTTTACACCTAAGGGTGCATTCGTGTCGGAAGAAAATTGGTTTCTATACTCGTATTAACATCTCATAATAATTTACAATTCAGTATTTTTATATTCGTTTGTATAAATTAGTTTCCTTGAGGAAGCTTAGCAGTTTGTCTTCGGTGTCCCCGTCGTTGCCTAGAGCCACTCGCAGGCTGGTCGAATCGATGTTGTGCATCCTTCTAGCATCGTCGTGTTTTCGGCACTGAAGAATTATATGACGTACATCTACGGTTACCCCGCAGCAGTCGCAAACTGGTGGGGTTTCTCTCTTCAAAAGGAAGTCGTGCGTCAATCGGGTATGCCCTATTCGCAACCGGGTGAGCACTCGTTGATCAGCCGAACTCTCGCGGTCAGTCCACTTTACCGTATCGAATTTTATTTCGCGAAGCTTCACTTCAGTGGATGCAGACCATCGACGGTACCAGTGATTTCGGATAGCTGATTTTGCCTGATTGTTGGCGTCTGCTCCCGGAATGGCTATTTGTAAAGGGGCATTACCCCTGGCTTCTCCTGCGAGGCGGTCTGCCTCTTCATTCCCGCGAATTCCAGCGTGTCCTGGAATCCAGCACAGATTGATTGGACGATGTCGTATCATGGTTTCAATCTCCTGGATCCACGGATGCTGGGACGTGCCAGCTTCAATTGCCGATAAACAACTGGCTGAGTCTGTCATTATTAGCAGATCGTTGGAAGTGTAGTACGAAGTTACCGCTGTTTTAATTGCAAACGCCTCGGCTGAGAACACGCTGCACTGTGGCGGAAGACCAGTCGACTGCTGGAGATGTTCTCCAAACATTCCCGCGCCTACTGCGTCGTTGTCTTTCGATCCGTCAGTATACACAACCGTTGAGTTGCTGAAGCGAGCATTCAGGAGCTCCTGAACGACAGGACGGACCACCTCAGAGGGATCTCCGGCATTCACACTTCTTTTGATATCCCACACGACGTGGGGCTTGGGCTCGTACCACTTTCGGGTGGCTAGTCGCGTTCGAGTACAAATATTTGGTAAGGGCATTCCGATCACCTCTGACAGTTCTTCGGAAGCTCGACGTACTAGTGGGAGATCCGCATTATCTCTGCTTTTTTCCAACAAACGGATGGACAATCGGGTTATGCTTTGGAGAACGAGGAGATCAAATGGTAAGGTGCCTGCTTCGGCCATGATGGCTAAGATCGGACTTGTAACGAATGCACCAGATGCAAATCTTACCATTCTGTTGTAGGCGGGCGCGAGAGTTTTGGTGACGACATCTCCGCCCCGACTAACGAGTCTCATCCCATACAATAGTCGCGAAGTGACAATGGCGGAGCCGATTTGTAACAAAGAAGTCCGTTGACCACGTGGTAGCTTTGCTCCGATCATTTTCAGGATACGCAGCCTGGATTCACATGCCTTCTTCGTTAGCTTACAATGCGCTTTGAAGTTCAGCGATCTGTCGAGAGTGATACCGAGGGTTTTCAGTTGATTTTGTGACGGTATAGCTACTGTATCTATCCTGATGGATTGCGTGGGCTCACGGCGGGCATTCGGGCTACAGTAAAAGATGCTGGATTTTGTTGCTGATATCGTGAATCCAACACTTTTCGCCCATCTATGAACGGCTTTTACTGCTGACTGTAGTTTCCGATAGAGTGGTTGTTCTTTTTTGCCCCGCACTACAAGAAGGATGTTATCGGCGTACAATAGCACTGTCACGGTATTCGGAACCACCCGGAAGATAGGTTGGATTGCTACGAGGAATAGGGTAACTGAGAGCACAGAACCCTGTGGTACACCATTTTCCAGCGGCAGCTTGCGCGATAAATGCCCATCGACGTTTACCTGGAACGTTCGCTCTGAAAGAAAGCTAGTGAGCATGTTTATCATGTTCCCGCGTATCTGCCACTTTCGTAATCTTCGCAGGATGCCGTATCTCCAAGTGGTGTCGTACGCCTTAGCCAAGTCAAGCGATGCTATCAGACAGTGCTCGTCATGGTCGGGTAATGACCTCTCCAATTCCGCAAAATATGTGTCAGTACCTCGGCCGGATCTGAAGGCATGTTGTCGAGTGTCTAGCCGCCCGTTCGATTCAAGCTCGGTAGTTAACCGTCGATTCACCATCCGCTCGAATACCTTCGCCATACAGCTCGTTAACGTGATCGGTCGGAAAGCAGATGGACCTGTGTCGCTCGAATTCGGCTTTGGGATTGGCACAATAATTCCAGTTCGCCAACAGGATGGAAATACGCCACTGCGCCATACCCTGTTGAAAAGCTCCAATAAAGCAGTTTTCACCGACAATGGTAGTCGTTGTAGCATTGGATAGCCGACTGAATCCGGACCTGTAGAATTACTTCGTCCTCTGTCGAGCGCCCATACAAGCTCATTCAAAGTGAAGTCGGAGTTATAGATGCCGTCGGTCTCGGGTGAAAAGTTGAAACGGTTTCGTTCGGCCTTTTCCTTCTCAATTTGAAACGAAAAGGGGTAGCTGGATGTTGCCGATATTGCGCTGTAATGCTCTGCTAGTTCTTCAGCCACTTCTTCTGCATTATCCGTGTAGCCAGCTGAACGTTTAATGACGGCTGGGCGATGCTGACGTTTTCCTCTTAATGCGTTCACTGTCTGCCACATTTCCGATGCAGTGGAGTTTGGGGATATTTTCGCGACGAATTCCTCCCACGATCGTTGTTTGGCATCACGGATTGATTTTCTTGTTGCTGCCCGCGCTTCCTGAAAGCTTTTCAGTGCTTCAGGTTTTCGTGGGTCCTCCATTTCGATACGCTTCAGTGCTCTGAGTGCTTTTCTTCGACTTTTTATGGCTGCTTTTACCTCCGGACACCACCAAGGAACTGCCTCAGGTCCGACCTTTCCGCTGCTTCTGGGTATTGCAGTGTTTGCTGCAGTGATCAAATGATCGACAAAACGGTCCATTGACATTTCGACGCCCGGTTGTATGGCGTTGGCGGTCAATCGTTCGTAAGCTGTCCAGTCCGCTTGGTCATAAATCCATTGTCGCCTTTTTGTTGGAACATGTGAGAACCCGGGGATGGAAACGGTTATGGGCAGGTGGTCACTGTTATAGGTATCTGGAAGCGTTCGCCAGGTGAATTTTGAGGCCACAGTAACGGAGCAGATTGACAGGTCGATAGCTGAAGTAGCACCGGTGGCTGGGTCGACTCGTGTATGCGACCCATTGTTAAGTATAACTAGGTGTTCTTCCAACGTTTTTTCTGCGATGAATTGACCTAGTGCGGACGATTTGTTGGATCCCCAGCATATGTGATGAGCGTTGAAGTCACCTAGCACTAACATAGGACGTGGGAGCTATTCGAGGAGGTCACATAGTTTTTCTTGGCACTGTTGGGTACTGGGAGGAATGTATATTTCCAACTCAGATGAATAATAATAATAATAATAATAATAATAATAATAATAATAATAATAATAATAATAATAATAATAATAATAATAATAATAATAATAATAATAATAATAATAATAATAATAATAATAATAATAATAATAATAATAATAATAATTGTTGTTGTTGTTGTTGTTGTTTATTAATGACACTTTACACCAGAAGGGTGCATTCGTGTCGGAAAGTTAGTTTCAATTTCGCTTTCACAAACATTAATTTACAATACAGATTTTTCAAATTTGTTTATACAGATTTGTTTCCTTGAGGAAGTTTAGCAATTTCTCTTCGTTGTCTCTGTTGTTGCATAAAGTCACTCGTAGACTCGTCGATTCAATATCGTTCTTCTTCCTGGCTTCGTCGTACCTCCTACAGTGGAGGATCACATGACGGACGTCAGTAGTTACCCCGCAGCTGTCGCAAACCGGTGGGGATTCTTTTTTCAGCAGGAATTCGTGCGTCAATCGGGTGTGCCCTATTCGCAATCGCGTTAGCACTCGTTGGTCGGCCGAATTCTCGCGGTCAGTCCACTTTGTTGTGTTGAATTTTACTTCGCGTAGTTTCACCTCGGTGGACGCTGACCACCGCTGGTACCATCGATTTCGGATAGTTGTTTTGATTTGACTAACGGCATCTGCTCCGGGAACGGATATATCCAATGGGGGAACGCCCCTGGCTTCTCCTGCAAGTCGGTCTGCTTCTTCGTTACCGCGGATGCCAGTGTGACCTGGGATCCAGCAAAGATTGATTGGACGGTTCCGAAGCATGTTTTCAATCTGTTGGATCCACGGGTGCTGGGATGTGCCGGCTTCGATTGCTGATAAACAGCTAGCCGAATCTGACATGATCAGCAAATCGCTAGACGTGTGGTATGCTGTTAGCGCTGTTTTTATTGCAAATGCCTCGGCTGAGAAGACGCTGCATTGATGTGGAAGACCTAGCGACTGTTGATTGTGTTCTCCGAAAACTCCCGCGCCGACAGCGATATCGTCTTTCGACCCATCTGTGTAGACGACTGTTGATCGGCTGAAACGTTCTGTCAGTAGCTCCTGGACGACTGGACGGACAGTATCCGAAGGATCTCCGGCTTTTACGCGTTTTTTGATGTCCCACACGATCTGGGGTCTGGCTTCGTACCACTTCCGAGTAGTTAACCGCGTGCGGGAGCAGATATTTGGAAGAGGCGTTCCGACCATCTCCATCAAACAACTGGAAGCTCGATGTACCAAGGGAAGAGCAGCATTATCCCTATTATTCTCTAACATACGGATAGCCAATCGTGCGATGGTTTGGAGGACAAGCAGATCGAACGGCAAAGTACCTGCTTCAGCCATAATGGCTAGAATTGGACTCGTGACGTATGCACCAGATGAAAACCTTACCATCCTGTTGTATGTAGGTGCGAGCGTTTGGACGACGGCATCTCCTCCTCTGCTTACGAGCCCCATGCCGTATAGTAACCGAGAGGTGACAATTGCTGACCCGATTTGAAGTAAAGAAGCGCGTTGACCACGGGGTAGCTTGGCGCCGATCATCTTCAAGATACGCAGCCTGGATTCGCACGTCTTCTTCGTCATTTTGCAATGCGCTTTAAAGTTGAGCGATCGGTCGAGAGTAACACCGAGGGTTCTCAGCAGCGTTTGTGTCGGAACGGCTACACCATCTACCTTTATCGCCTGCATGGGTTCACGGCGTACGTTAGGGCTGCAATAGAAGATGCTGGATTTCGTTGCAGATATCGTAAATCCAACACTTCTCGACCATTTATCGACGGCTTTCACTGCGGCCTGAAGTTTTCGGTGGAGCGACTGGTCTTTCTTCCCCCATACAAGGAGCAGGATATCGTCGGCGTACAGCAACACTTGTACGGAATTCGGAACGACACGGAAGATGGGTTGGATAGCCACGAGAAATAGTGTAACAGAGAGCACTGAGCCCTGTGGTACACCGTTTTCCAGCGGATGTGCTGGCGACAAATGCCCCTCTACGTTGACCTGGAACGTTCTCTCTGCCAGAAAGCTGTTGACAATGTTTATCATCCTTCCGCGTATTTGCCATTTCTGCAGTGTTCGTAGGATGCCATATCTCCAAGTGGTGTCGTACGCCTTGGCCAAGTCTAGCGACGCTATCAGACAGTGCTCGTCACGGTCGGGTAATGACTTCTCCAGCTCCGCAAAGTATGTGTCAGTACCCCGACCGGATCTGAAGGCATGTTGTCGTTTGTCGAGACGCCCGTTCGACTCTAGTTCGGTGGTTAAACGTCGGTTGACAATTCGCTCGAACACCTTCGCCATGCAACTAGTTAACGTGATTGGACGGAATGCAGCTGGACCCGCGTCATCCGAGCTTGGCTTTGGAATTGGAACGATGATTCCGGTTCGCCAACAGGGTGGGAATACGCCACTGCGCCATATTCTGTTGAAAAGTTCCAACATGGCAGTTTTCACAGACAATGGCAGTCGCTGAAGCATTGGATAGCCGATGCAGTCCGGTCCTGAAGAGACACTTCTTCCTCTGTCGAGTGCCCACAGCAATTCATTCAGGGTGAAGTCCAAATTGTAGATATCATCGCTATCTGGCGAGAAGTTTATGCGGTTTCGTTCGGCCTTTTCTTTCTCCCTCTGGAACAACGACGAATAGCTGGAGGTTGCGGATCTTTCGCTGTAGTGTTGCGCCAGTTCTTCAGCTATTTCTTCTGGCTTATCCGTGTAACCATTGGACCGCTTGATGACAGTTGGGCGGTGTTGGCGTTTCCCTCTCAACGTGTTCACTGTCTGCCACATCTCCGACGTGGTTGAACTTGGAGATATCTTCGCGACGAAGTCTTCCCATGATTTTTTCTTGGCGTCATGGATAGACTTTCTTGCTGCTGCCCGTGATTCCTGGAAGCTTTTCAGTGCATCCGCTTTTCGTGGGTCCTCTACTGGTATACGCTTCAGAGCTCTAAGTGCTTTTCTCCGATTTTTGATAGCTGCTTTCACCTCCGGACACCACCACGGAACCGCTTTGGGACCGACTCTGCCGGTAGTGCGAGGTATCGCGGTGTTTGCTGCTCTAATCAACCGGTCAACGAAACAGTCGATTGATATTTCGACGCCCGGTCGAATAGCGTTGGCGGTCAATCGCTCGTAGGTTGTCCAATCTGCTTGGTCGTAAATCCATTTCTGTCTTTTCGTTGGGATAGTCGACAGTCCGGGAATGGAAACGAGAATGGGAAAGTGATCACTGCTGTGGGTGTCCGGAAGTGTTCGCCAAACAAATTTCGAAGCCACCGATTCGGAGCAGATCGAGAGGTCAATAGCCGAAGTGATACCGGTAGCTGGGTCAATCCGAGTGTGCGAGCCGTCGTTGAGGATGAGTAATCGTTCCGATAGCGTTTTTTCGGCGATGAAGTGGCCTAGTGAGGTAGATTTCGTAGAACCCCAGCAAATATGGTGCGCGTTAAAGTCGCCTAGTACCAGCACTGGACGTGGAAGCTTTTCGAGGAAGTCACCCAGCTGTTCTTGGCACTGTTGAGTATTGGGAGGGACGTAGATCGACACCACCGTCATTTGCTGTGGCAGTTGGATCCGAACTGCGATAGCTTGTATACTGTCGTCGATATCAATTCGTTCGAATGGAACACCATCCCGAATGGCAAGACCTACTCCTTGTTGCCAGTATCGACAACTCCCAGTTTTCAGCAAAAGAGTGTAGTTGTTGCCGATGAAATCTGCTGCGACTACTCGGTTGTCAACTTTTGTTTCCTGAAGCGCTATCAGGCTCGGTCCGTACTCGCAGATCAGCTGTTTAAGCTCGCTGATGTTGGTTCGCAGGCCCCGAATGTTCCATTGAAGGGCGAAGCATCTGCTGTCTCGATTGGCGAAAGTCGCTGACGAAGACGATGTTGATGGCGAAGGTGATTGCCTGCGGGTTCTCGCCGGTGTGCTTCGTTGGTACTGGGACGTGGTTGCGCTGATTTCAACCGGGATATCGGTGTTCTGATGCTTCTGCTGTTGTTGCGGTGTATCTTCGCCGGTGGAAAGCCAGGAGGAGAATTGCGAGGACTGTATATCTGGGAAGTAGGGACAGTCCTCTTCCCCCCGGTCGATCCCTTCATGATGAAGTGGGGAAGCTACTTTCTTCTCTTCTTCCCCAAACCGGTTACTCGTTCGATGCGTGCTGGTCATATCTGTAACGGGATAAACCGCAACAGAATCCGTTCGTGAGCGAGGTGGAATAGGGCTGACCTGTGGGACGTCTAGCCCCACAGTGCCAGCCGCTGTCGAAACTACTACACGATTACTTCCAGAATTGCCGACAGCGACCGGCACTGGGGAAAGACTTTGTGTAGTTTTCGTTGTCTGCTTCGACGCTACTGTTGTGGTGACAGCTGTTCCATCTCGAAACGGATATCTCGATGGACCTTCTCCGGGCGACAGCGAGTGGTGATGTGGAAGGAGCGTGTCGTCGATGTTGTCAGTCAAACCTGGAAGAACATCAGAACAAGCAGTACCTGCAAGGGGATTGACAATTTCGGAACTGACCTGAGGAAGGTCCAGCCCCACAGTGCCAACCGCTGTCGTACAAACTACACTATTATGCTCACGAAAACCGACTGCGGTCGGCACTGGGGATAGACTTTGTGTAGTTCTGCTGATCTCCTTCTGTTCGTCGATCGTGGGTTTTTGGTCTGCTGGTTTACAAGTTGTAGTGGTGAAATCGGTGTTCCTATCGGCCACAGAGGTGAATTCACTATCAACGGGTTGGGGTATGACGGCCCGGATAGTTCCTTCATCCTGCTGTGCTTGCGTTGGAAGGAGTACTACACTTTCCTCTCTTCCAAACCGATCTATCTCGTGGTCAGTATTCGTGCGTGGGTTGTCGTTGGTATCCAAACGTTGTTGAAAATGAAAATTATCGAAGAGGCTGGCTAGGAGGCTTCTCGGTAATCTCAATTTCATCGTCTGAATAATCCATGGTTTCGTTGGTGGTAGTGGTAGCGGTTCTTTTTGGTGGTGGGCTCAAGTTATCCGGTGGGGTTGTCGTGGGTTTGCTGAACGGGGTGTGTTGTTTCTGTGGTCTTCCTCGCTTCGAGTCCGTGTTAGTCGCTGGTGAGTTGTTCCTTGATCTTGTTATTGGCCCGGCTGTCTGGTTCGTTGGTTTTTGTTCTTTACTTTGCTGTGGTTTTTCTTGACTAGCGGACTGTTGTTTCATCTGGTGTATGTACGCTATCATTTGTTCGATTTTTTCATCCTTTCTTTTGGCCTCCGCCAGAAGTTTTGCGATCTGCTCATCCTTCCTCTTCATTGTCAGCTCCAGCTCTTTTAGTTTATTAAGAATTTCGCTCGGTTGCGCTGCGGCTTGGGCGTAACTTCCAAGATTTTGCTGTTCAGCTCGTCTGCGCGCTTCCGGGAATGTCAAATTGTCGCGGATTTTTATTTTTATGACCTCTGCTTCCTTTTTGTAATTTGGACATTGGCGGCTTGTTGGTTGGTGATCACCTTTACAATTTAGACAGAACTGAGCTGCTCGACATTTTTCTTCACCTTGATGTTCTCCAGAGCAATTAGGACAACGTTGCGGGCCAGGACAGCGAACACGAGTATGGCCGTATTTGAAGCAACCATAACAAAGCATCGGGTTTGGGAAGTACGGGCGGGTAGGGACGCGAAGCAAACCGATCTTCATGTATTCCGGGTATGTGGTCTTGCAGAAGGTCAAGATAAGCGCTGGCGTATTCACTCTTTTCTCCTCTTCCTTTCGTGTAATTCGCTGTACACGAATCACACCCTGGCTTATAATTTCTTGCAAAACCTCCTTTTCTTCAAGGTGAATCAGATCGTAGCAGGAAATTACGCATCTGCTTACGTTCAGATTCGGATGGGATTCAACCACAACATCAGTACCGTCAATAAGCTTGGTCATCTTCATTAATTTGGTAACTTGGACTGGGTTCCGAACTCGAAGGGTATACCGTGTCCCTTGAGCTTCGGTATTCGCACCTTCAATTGGGCCTCCAGCGACAACCTCCACCGATTTACCAATGACGAACGGGTTTCTTGGCAAAGGTACACCGTCTTTGCCTGTCAGCTGCAGGAACGTCAATTCGCCGAATTTGTTCGTCGGATCCATGTATACCGGCAATCTTCTTTGACTTGACCCTCCCGGATCACCGCTACTAGCGGCCGCCATCTTGGATTACGCCACCAGACGTTGGAAACTGCTATGTGGCACGGTCACCCGATACCAACCCCAAATGGACAAAAAAGGTGAAGAAAAGGAAAGATCTTACCTTATTTGCCCCTTCAACGTCGACTTTTTCGAAGCGTTCCCACAATTTTGGGACACACTGTAGATGCGCAGTGGTGAATCTGTTAGCTTGCTTGCTTCTACACAGCCTCTAAATAGCAAAACAAGCAAGAAAAACGCACTTTTCCAATTTTTATTTTTTGCCGTTCATACACTTTTGGCCCGCACTGTACCGTACAAATATCGGTATACACTGTACTGGTATCTCAAATACCACCAAATCCAACGTCAAAAAAAAAAATCAACAATTTTCAAAAAACTTTTCACGTTTTTTGCGACTCGAAAAATATCGCCCGTTCAGCACACCGTCACACTCCACCAGCGAGTGAATGCAAAATCGGCACGGTAACCACGCGGGTAGGCACAGCGATGGCTGTTTGTTTACCTATTGCACCGCGTGGGCAAAACTAAAATTCACTTTTTTCAGCCGTTTCTGAACCGATTTTCACCAAACTTTCACTGCTCACCACTAGAGAAGCACTTCTTTCGTGTTTTCGTCGAAAAATAGACCGCGAATATCGCGAAAAACTCCGAAAAAACACCGTGAGAAATTTGCGAATGCGCGTTGTATGTACCGTACGGAACGGTGTTTCCAACTCAGATGAATAATAATAATAATAATAATAATAATAATGTTGTTGTTGTTGTTGTTTATTAACGACACTTTACACCAAGGAAGGGTGCATTCGTGTCGGAAGAAAAATATTTTACCTGTAAATTTTACAATGCAGTTATCAGTTACAAATCAAAATAAAATTTTATAACATTTTAAATAGGTTAGTTTCCTTGAGAAATTTTACCATACTCTCCTCATTTTTGCTGTCGTTGCGCAGAGCCGCTCGCAGACTAGTCGACTCGATATTGTGCTTTCGTCTAACTTCGTCGTATTTTCTGCAGTGGAGGATCACGTGGCGGACATCTACAATGATCCCACAGCAGTCGCACACTGGTGGTGAGGTTTTCTTTAGCAGAAAGTCGTGTGTTAGCCGGGTATGCCCTATTCGAAGCCGGGTAAGCACTCGCTGTTCGGCCGAATTCTCGCGGTCAGTCCACTTCCCTGTGTCGAACTTAACTTCGCGAAGTTTTACTTCAGTGGACGCAGACCATCGATGGAACCACTGATTTCGGATAGCTGTTTTCATTTGGTTGTTCGCGTCTTCTCCCGGAACGGCTATTCGTAAAGGGGCATTACCCCTGGCTTCTCCAGCGAGGCGGTCTGCCTCTTCGTTGCCATGGATACCAGCATGACCCGGAATCCAGCACAGCTTGATTGGACGGCCTCGTAGCATATTTTCAATCTGCTGAATCCACGGGTGTTGCGATGTGCCAGCTTCTAATGCCGATAAGCAACTGGCCGAGTCAGACATAACCACCAAATCACTGACCGTGTTATGTGTTGCTAGCGCCGTTTTGATTGCAAACGCTTCTGCCGAGAAGACGCTGCATGACGATGGAAGACCAACCGATTGTTGGAAGTATTCTCCATACACTCCCACACCTACTGCATTGTCGTCTTTCGAGCCATCCGTGTAGACGATAGTTGAACGGTTGAAACGACCTGCTAGGAGCTCCTGAAAAGCAGGCCGAACAATTTCCGAGGGGTCGCCAGCTTTCACACGTCTCTTTATGTCCCACACGATCTGGGGCTTGGGTTCGTACCATCTTCGTGCAGCTAAACGTGTACGATTGCAAATAGCTGGAAGAGGGATTCCGATCACCTCTGTCAGACGTTCGGATGCTCGATGTACCAGTGGGAGATCGGCATTGTCCTTGCTTTTTCCCAACGTATGGATGGCCAACCGGGCTATATTTTGAAGAACGAGTAGGTCGAATGGTAGGGTTCCAGCTTCTGCCATTATGGCTACGATTGGGCTCGTGACGTATGCACCGGATGCAAACCTTACCATCCTATTGTATGTAGGAGCGAGCGTTTGGATGACGGCATCTCCTCCTCTGCTTACAAGTCCCATACCGTAGAGGAGTCGCGAGGTAACAATTGCGGACCCGATTTGCAGTAAAGAAGTGCGTTGACCACGGGGCAACTTGGCACCGATCATCTTCAAGATACGCAGCCTGGATTCACATGTCTTCTTCGTCAATTTACAATGTGCTTTAAAGTTGAGCGATCGGTCGAGATTGACATTGAATTAGGCGTTCACATATGTCGTGTGAACTGTTTGGAATTTTTAATGTAGAATACATTTAAGGTTTCAATATAGGGGTCCCGTTTCAAAATATCGGCTGCGGTGCCGCGTCAGATTTTGAACGTTAATAACTTTTATCATACTTAACAGAATGATTTGATTTTTAGGCCAATTTGTTGCAAATATGTTCCTCTATGCTGTATTAAAATTTGAAGTATGTATAACATGTACTAATAACAAAAAAAATGTGTTTTGAAAAATCTTTCGAAAACGACTCGGAAAAGTGAAAATTTTCAGCCCATCCCGCACAGAGCCGTCGTTATGGTAGACCAACCGAACAATAAAATAATGAAAAGTTTATATATAGGTCCACTACATGTTTGTTCGTATGGTTATTCGCATTGGGTTGCTTGACGAGAGCACTTGGTGGGGGAAAGACTGCATATTCCTTTGGTTAGGCCATTAGAAGCCGGACGGAAAGGAAAGGCTCATGCACGGCACGAGAACGAGCGAGAAAGCGATAGTAGTGCATATTAGCGCGATTATATAAATATCCGTCGGTCGGTTTTTCTCATCATTCGTATTCGTTCAAGCACTAGCAAGCAGCCAGTCCATCGAAGAAAAGCAGTGGGCGATGACGACGGCGGAAAAAGTGCCCCAGCTACTGGTGACTCATCGCAACCCGATCAGGAACTGTCGCCCTGCAAGAATTTCGCCCCAACTAAAGGGCAACAGAGTAGGCTATCGTTCCAGCGTCTGGGTCGTGAGATTGTGCAGGACTGCAAAGTCGAGCTACGCTTACAAAGCTCAGTCGTAATGATGCCCCGAGAAGCCAACGATGCCTTCTTGGTCGGTTTGTTCGAGAATGCAAAATAGTGCTTTCTAGCTCACCGTGTCCGCGGGGAGTGCGTCTGAATTATGCTCCCGCAATAAAACAATAAACGGTTCTTTACAGAACCAATTAATTGTGTTCTGATAAGAGTTAAACTGAAATTTACATTTTATGGTGTATAACAAATAATTTTCAGAAAGCAATATAAGAAATACGATGTGTGGAAAGAAAGAAAGAGAATTTAAATTATCCTCTCTCGCTCGTTTTCGTGCACTGTTTTTCCATTCCTTTCTGCTGCTACTACCATCATAACTAAAACGAATGTGCGTGTTCCCCCACCATCTCATGACCAGTGTTGCCACAATTGCATGTCGCTATTACAATTTGAATTATTTTATTGATCCTCTCTAGTATTGATAAAATATAGAACGTGCAAAGTACACTAGTCGCATGCTTTTATTCGAACTTTTTGGCAGCCTCCGTTGATTAACTGCATAAATCGATTTGTTTGTGCAGCTCCTTGCTAGTAGCAAACTAAATAGCCTTTATCAGCGCTAACAAATAACACGAAAGAATTTAAATTTGTGAAAATCTTTTCCTTCCTTCTTTTCAAATCTGCAACATTCTTTGAAAATATTGTTTGAATGTTGTTATTGAAAAACTGAACATGCAAGTTTGCTAGCACTGGCCACTAGATTGAAGGCGATGGAAAGACAGAATATTCGTTTTGGTTATGCTAGTATTGGTAGCCAAACGGAAAGGAATGGCACGAAAACGAGCGATAGTAGTGCTTTCTCGTGTGTTCATATATGAATATTGGTCGTTCGGTTTTTCTCATCATTCGTATTCGTTCAAGCACTAGCAAGCAGCCAGTCCACCGAAGGAAAGCAGTTGGCAATAGCGACGGACGGAAAAAGTGCCCCAGCTACTGGTGACTCATCGGAACTGTCGCCCTGCAAGAATTTCGCCCCAACTAAAGGGCAACAGAGTAGGCTATCGTTCCAGCGTCTGGGTCGTGAGATTGTGCAGGACTGCAAAGTCGAGCTACGCTTACAAAGCTCAGTCGTAATGATGCCCCGAGAAGACAACGATGCCTACTTGGTCGGTTTGTTCGAGAATGCAAAATAGTGCTTTCTAGCTCACCGTGTCCGCTGGGAGTGCGTCTGAATTATGCTCCCGCAATAAAACAATAAACGGTTCTTTACAGGACCAATTAATTATGTTCTAATAAGAGTTAAACTGAAATTTACATTTTATGGTGTATAACAAATAATTTTCAGAAAGCTATATAAGAAATACGATGTGTGGAAAGAAAGAAAGAGAATTTAAATTATCCTCTCTCGCTCGTTTTCGTGCACTGCTTTTCCATTCCTTTCTGCTGCTAATACCATCATAACTAAAACGAATGTGCGTGTTCCCCCACCATCTCATGGCCAGTGTTGCCACAATTGCATGTCGCTATTACAATTTGAATTATTTTATTGATCCTCTCTAGTATTGATAAAATATAGAACGTGCAAAGTACACTAGTCGCATGCTTTTATTCGAACTTTTTGGCAGCCTCCGTTGATTAACTGCATAAATCGATTTGTTTGTGCAGCTCCTTGCTAGTAGCAAACTAAATAGCCTTTATCAGCGCTAACAAATAACACGAAAGAATTTAAATTTGTGAAAATCTTTTCCTTCCTTCTTTTCAAATCTGCAACATTCTTTGAAAATATTGTTTGAATGTTGTTATTGAAAACTGAACATGCAAGTTTGCTAGCACTGGCCACTAGATTGAAGGCGATGGAAAGACAGAATATTCGTTTTGGTTATGCTAGTATTGGTAGCCGAACGGAAAGGAAAGGCGCAGGAATGGCACGAAAACGAGCGAGAGAGCGATAGTAGTGTTTTCTCGTGTGTTCATATATGAATATTGGTCGGTCGGTTTTACTCATCATTCGTATTCGTTCAAGCACTAGCAAGCAGCCAGTCCACCGAAGGAAAGCAGTTGGCAATAGCGACGGACGGAAAAAGTGCCCCAGCTACTGGTGACTCATCGGAACTGTCGCCCTGCAAAAATTTCGCCCCAACTAAAGGGCAACTAATCCGTAGGCTATCGTTCCAGCGTCTGGTTCGTGAGATTGTACAGGACTGCAAAGTCGAGCTACGCTTACAAAGCTCTATCGTAATGATGCCCCGAGAAGCCAACGATGCCTACTTGGTCGGTTTGTTGGAGGATGCAAAATAGTGCTTTCTGGCTCACCGTGTCCGCGAGGAGTGCGTCTGAATTATGCTCCCGCAATAAAACAGTAAACGGTTCTTTTCAGGACCAATTAATTATGTTCTAATAAGAGTTAAACTGAAATTTACATTTTATGGTGTATAACAAATAATTTTCAGAAAGCTATATAAGAAATACGATGTGTGGAAAGAAAGAAAGAGAATTTAAATTATCCTCTCTCGCTCGTTTTCGTGCACTGCTTTTCCATTCCTTTCTGCTGCTAATACCATCATAACTAAAACGAATGTGCGTGTTCCCCCACCATCTCATGGCCAGTGTTGCCACAATTGCATGTCGCTATTACAATTTGAATTATTTTATTGATCCTCTCTAGTATTGATAAAATATAGAACGTGCAAAGTACACTAGTCGCTTGCTTTTATTCGAACTTTTTGGCAGCCTCCTTTGATTAACTGCATAAATCATTAGATTTAAATTAACGTCTCGAAGTGCAGTCACGATGCTCCGGTTATGTTACAGACATTACCCACCCATCTTTTTTTTTAGTTTAGTAGAGCGAATACGAACTACTATCGCTCTCTCGCTTGCTCGTTTTCGGGCCATGCGCCTTTTCTTTCTTTTCTGCTACTAATACTAGCATAATCAAAACGAATGTGCGTCTTCCCACCATCCATTTAGTGAGCAGTGTTGCCAAACGCATTTTCAGTTTTTCATCAATAACATTTCAACAATATTTTCAAAGAATGCTGTAGATTCGAAAAAAGAAAAATAGTTGGTGATGGAAAAGAATTTCCAATTAGAATTTTTAACCATAATTATAACGAATCATTTGAAAATTTCACATGCAAACGTAATTTCGTTGCATATCATTAGATTTTGATTAACGTCACAAGTGTAGTTACGACACTCCGGTTATGTCGCAGACATTACCCACCCATCTTTTTTATTGTGACCACGACTAACGGTTTAATATAGACACCCCATTTCAATATTTCTGAAGGAACAGAAGGTCGAGTTTGGAAAGTTTGTAACTTTCATTGTACTTAACCAAATTACACAATGTTCGCACTAATGATTCAGAAATATGACCAGGAATCTTCTATTAGATTTGTAAGTATGTATAATTTACATGAATAAAGAAAAATTGATTTTCAGGAATCAATTATTATCTGTTCTTCCATTGGCCAGTACTACGCGACTTCCTCATGCTAACAATTAATTTCATCGTTAGCCATCTCCCTCACCAAGGCCAACAACGCCAACAAAACCGGTCCTTTTCAGGACCACCATCATTTTTGTAAAGAATAATTTGAAATATTCCTCGCCCAAATCACCTTTTGTCCGAAAATTCCAATGAGTATCAACATATTTGAAGAACGTGTTCTTTATGTATTCTACATCTCTCCGGTTATGTCGCAGACATTACCCACCCATCTTTTTTGTGTCTAACTAGTGCTAATTTGGGTACTAGTTTAGATACATCGTCTAACTAGACACCCAGATGGTGCTAGTTACTGACGAGATGAATTCGAAACACAAAAAAACAAAACTTAATTAAAATTAGGTCTTGTGCCCTTAACGCGCAAAACGGTTTAGTCCAATTTTTATTGCATAATACCAGGCGTTTGGTTTCTTGAACCAAAAGACAAGAGTTCGTCTTCGCTTTCTCGTCAGCAAACCAGAGCTACATTTGCTTCCCGGGACATCATTCGGGACATGTGGCTTTAGGCGTTCACATATGTCGTGTGAACTGTTTGGAATTTTTTGTGTCTAACTAGTGCTAATTTGGGTACTAGTTTAGATACATCGTCTAACTAGACACCCAGATGGTGCTAGTTACTGACGAGATGAATTCGAAACACAAAAAAACAAAACTTAATTAAAATTAGGTCTTGTGCCCTTAACGCGCAAAACGGTTTAGTCCAATTTTTATTGCATAATACCAGGCGTTTGGTCTCTTGAACCAAAAGACAAGAGTTCGTCTTCGCTTTCTCGTCAGCAAACCAGAGCTACATTTGCTTCCCGGGACATCATTCGGGACATGTGGCTTTAGGCGTTCACATATGTCGTGTGAACTGTTTGGAATTTTTTGTGTCTAACTAGTGCTAATTTGGGTACTAGTTTAGATACATCGTCTAACTAGACACCCAGATGGTGCTAGTTACTGACGAGATGAATTCGAAACACAAAAAAACAAAACTTAATTAAAATTAGGTCTTGTGCCCTTAACGCGCAAAACGGTTTAGTCCAATTTTTATTGCATAATACAATTAATGATATTTGAAGCCTAATATTGAATATGTTCAATTGTTTTGAAATGTATAAGTTTGATGTTGTGATTTTCTTATGTTGTGTATTATTCAATTTATTTCAATGACAGATATGATTCATAAAGGAATCGTAATGGCAAAAATTTATGTGGTTTGCCAGATACAATCATTATGAAAATTTATTTTCGTGTGGGGGGAATTCTGCCAGGCACGTCCAAGCGGGATGCTGTGTGGGGTGCTGTCCCGGTTAACAATGAGGCGAACGAGATATTTGCAGATACGTCATTTAGTCGGTCAACTGTCAGTTTGTTGGTTGAATTTAATTTGTTTTTTTTTTTTTTAATTTAAAAATCAGAAAAGAATAATTAGGATTTAAGAATGATACGAGTGCACTCGTAAGGACACCTGCTATCAATAAATACGAAAAACTGGCTGTTTTCGTATTTAAATTGATAAAGATATTGTGCTCGATAGATAGACTTTTTTTGACTTCACTCTTTGCGCAACTGTTCTCTATAAACTGTGGTTTATTGTAAGCAAGCTTGTATGAAAAAGTCGACTCGAACTGCACTGATAAAATCAAGTACCCATTAATGCGTAGAAAACTACTCATTTTCAATAAAAGTGGAATAACCCATTAAATGGGTAAAGCGTTTGTACCCATAAATGAGTAGAGACCTTGTACGTCAACCTGGGTATGTTTCACCCATTATTTTTCGCAGAACTGTTACAACAAAATACGTAAAAAACACACATTCATGAAATTCGCGCCAGAATGAAAAATACTGTCAATAGAATTATTTCTGAATTAAAAAAACCCAAAATAACATTCATTTCACATTATTGTTTCCTTAAAAAAGTATAGGAATCTAGATAGAAATCCTATTCTAAAACTACTTAACAAAATAAAACCGCCAACTGGATATATTTTTTATGGCTGGATCTTTTGCCTGCTATAAAAATGCCGAACTGGCGCATATTTTCAACATCCTCAGTAGTTTAAACAAACGTTGTTTTCGGAGCATTGCCGAAATGTTCCGTTTCCGCCACGGACTCCGATACAGGGCGATAATTTGCAGGTTCCACTACGATCCTTAGTTTGCATGTTAACGCTTGAAATAATGCTTAAGGATTTTTCACCCATTATCAAGATCAATATACCCATTGACATTCTCTCATCGAGTAGTTGTGAAATGGATAAAAAGTACTCATTGTTAGAAACAAAAAAATACCCATTTTTTGACAGCTCGAATAACTTCCGAAAATGGGCAATTTGAATACATAAAATGAGTTAAGTGTTTTTACCGTGAGGTTCCATAATGCCGCCCAGAGATGCCAGATTTGCAGACAAGTCTGCAAATTCGCAGACTTTTAATTTAAGCTGCAGATTTTTTCGATGACGCAGATATTTGCAGATTTTTTTGTTTGGTTGCAAATATTTGCGGATTTTTTAGTTTGGTTGCAGATATTTACAGATTTTTGAATATAAAGGCTTTTGGTTACACTAGCTTTCCTGGCATTTTTTTGTTCTTCCCAGACTTTTAAAATTATTATTACAGACATTTCTCGACAAACATATGATTACGGCCTAAAAGCCAACTGTCAAAATCCACTTTGAATGGAAATTCCAGACAAACCGTTGCACGCCAATCACAGATGTTGGTAGTAAACGAAAGAGAAAAGTTTTCTCTTTCATAAACTGTTGTGATCTGTGTTCGGCTAGTAACGGGTTGTCCGGAAATTCCATTCAAAGTGGATTTTGACAGTTGGCTTTTAGGCCGTAATCATATGTTTGTCGAGATTTGAAAAAAGTACCTGGCACCTCTGATGCCGCCTCAGGTCTGCATCCGAGCCGAGCTTAAAAATCTGTATAATACAGATAAATCTGTATAAATGGCAGCTCTGCCGAGTGAGAAACTCAAACTATAGTTCACGCAGAAAAAATCAGTATAGGGGAACATGGGGAGACTTGACCAAGCGCAAAATTCTATTTTTGGCTATGGCGTCTTTTATTCGATTCTTAAATTTTTTTCAAAAATATTTTTATACTTGTTTCGATCCCTTAAGGTAATTTTAAAAGTTTGGAATGAAAAATCCTTTCCTTACAGAAAATATTACGTGAGTAATTAATTTGCATTAAATGATGTAATTTTTTATCAATCTTTGTATGGACATATCTACTCGACTACTAATTAGTATTAATGTACTAATATACCATCTTAATCCTTGTGAAGCCATGAAATGATTTTACATAAATTAGAACATTGGAATAGTTATTACTAGAATTTGCATGACATTGAACGCAATAACTAATGTTGGGGAGACTTGACCTAGATTTTATGGGGAGACTTGACCAAGTGGCAATTACCCGAAGAAAGATGCAAAATTCTTGATATTTATTATGCTTTGATATCTACTGTTAATGTTAATCACGCAATAAAAAAATCCCACGTCAAACATAAGTCTTTATATTTTAGTATTAGCAGTGGCGTAGCCAGGGGGGGTTTTGGGGGTTAAAACCCCCCCCCCCCCAAACCAAAATTAATTGGAATGAAAAAAAATGATGCTGACGAATTTAATTTAATATTCCACAAAATATTTTTGGAAAAATATTCTCTGAACACTACATTGAGAACTGTGTTTAAAGCGTCATGAGAACTTTTGGAAAATTGTGGGAAGGGGATCTTGTAACTTATCTCTTAGCCAAAATCCCACAGTTGTCAAATTACGTCAATGTAAAATAAAATAACTATCTGAATTATTATGAGCTCATTTTGAGAAAGATGCTTCAAAATATGGATTAGAGACAATTTTTCGAATGGGAATCTAAATTTGAATAGGTTGATTGCATATAAAACATAAGCTTGTTTACCGAAAACTTACATACATTTCAACATTTGCTGAAAATGTATTTTTTAGATTGTGTAGAGTTTAGACAACAATTCAATATGGTTAACAACAAGAATAACATTTCAGAAACTAGTTGAAAGCTGATGTAATTTTATCTCTAGCAGGTCAGGATCGGTTTTATGAGCATTGGATTTTTGTTGTATTATCAACTATATGAATAGCCTCTTAGCAGGATGCAATGAATGGCGTACTAAAATTTTGTGTGCTACGTACTAGTACTGCAAGTTGTGAGGTTGACTAATGAAGAAAAGTAAAATTAATGCTCGATAAATTTTTAACGGCCACGATCACATTCATTCGAAACTGCCAAATTTCGATGTTAAGTAACATTGAAGAATTTCAAAACGTAAAACTGTTCATCTGCTGATAGAATAATTTTGACGGTTAATCCTGCTAGAAGTAATTATAGACAAGAATTAGTCTTCAACCAAATTTGGGTCGAGACTTAATGTCTCCAGCAAAGTTTTCGAAAGTGCTATTTCTAACAACTTTGTCAAAGACATAAATATCCCACATATTCAGAGTATCGAAATATAGTAGTAGAAAACCTTTACAACAAGCTATTCTGAAATTACTGTATTTGATAAATCTCTTCTGCGGTAATTAAGTAATAAATTCACATTGCGTTCAAGGTGCCTTTGAAGCTTATACAATAATTCCCAGATATTAAAAGGACTCAAAAACACAAAGAGTGATTCCATTTTCAGGAGCTAGCATCAATTCGGCGCTAGCTTAGTCCGCCCACCAAGTTAGTGTCGGATTCTGATGAGATGAAGTCGAAACGCAAGTTCGGTTCCATCCATCCATAATTTAGTTATAGGTTTTGTGTTCTCAACTCGCAATGATTGTTTCAAACAATTTTATCCGTAGCGCAGAAAAAAATAGTTTTCACCTAAATTTTTCTTCACTAAGAAGAAATATAGCAGGCCCAGTCCATTTAAATCCCTATATGTTGAATTCATGTAGCCTTCATATTTTCAACAAAATTGTTTGAAATGACATTATCAAAAACTTTGCTGAAGGCACCATGTCTCTTAATATTTTTGAAAAATTAATTCACCATAATTACCTCTATGAGAGTTAATCACTAAAATTTCTATATCAAAGCAGGCGCTGTTTTATGTTGATAACTTCCCGAAGTTGTCAAACCTTCAAAGTCAAGGATTATTATATTAGGTGATCTTGAACGTTGAAAATTTTTTAGATCATTTATCCCACTTTAAAAGATCGCAATTTTTGACTTCATTGACATATTATACAAGAAAATAATCTATAGAGGTTTGAAAACTGTTCCATGTTGATCCTTCTTGTTTATAGACTGGAATGACATCTGTTAGACTACTTATGTTTTTGAGTTTTCAATAATTTATCAAACTCATATTAAATTTTAGCATTTTTTCAAAAAATTTGCGATTTTCATCAAAACCCCCTCCAAACCAAATTTCTGGTACGCCACTGAGTATTAGTAAACAAAGTTTGCAATAGTAGGACTGATTTCGTGACGTGTGAACATGCAATGCAAGCAGTACAGTTAATCCTTAAAAAGAAATGCATTTAAAAAATCGAAATTTATCAAATGCAACCCTTTTATATTTTCACTGCTACCTAAGGATCTCAACAATATGGAAAAAAATAATTACAGTATGTTTTATGTCATTATTTTTTGTCATGATTTTTCAAAATTCTCTTGATCAAGTCTCCCCCCCCCCCCGCAGTGGGGAGACTTGACAAAAAAAGCGATCTCAGAAAAACTTTTGTAACTTTTCAAAAATTAAAATTAAAATTCTCCAAGAAATCATGAAGACGCACAATAACTTTGTATATTATTTCTCAATAACTTTTGAGGGATTGAAGGCTTTTTTAGAGATTTATTCAGTTTTAGCTGAAAACCTGGTCAAGTCTCCCCATGTTCCCCTAAATAAACAAATTTTGGTTTTAAATAGCAATTTTCCCGTTTGATATAGTGACAAACAAGAGTCAGTTTTGATTCAATCAATGCTGTTGCTTGAAATTACCAACAACTTCATTTGTTGGCTTTTCAATAGTTTCAACAAATATTTCGTTTGAAACAACAAAATCATGATAAGTTTAATCGAACAATCAAGTTCGAAGAAACAAAAACAAATCTTTGGTATTAACCAAAAGAGAAAACAACTGAAATTTAGTTGAAATCAAACAAAGATTCGATTGGTTTTTAACAAAGGGATAAGTTAGATCTAACAAATTTTATTTTGAATCAACAGTGTTTTTGTTTACATGCTTTCGAGAAACGCCCACTTCAATTTGAAACAGTCATTCGTCACGTTTTAGATTCAACTGAACGTTTTGTTGATTCAAAAAGGCCTGATCCTTCTGCGTGTTACTACCCACTGAGACGTCCAAAAAATTGTTTCAAAATCGTTCAACACGGGTCCAACGATGGACGTTCGTTGAAAGGTTATTTGGACGTTGTCCAAATTGGTCCAACGAACGTCCTTCATTGGACGATTTTGAAACCAACCGTTCTTAGAGGGTATATTCATAGTTAGGCGGAGACACTGAGCAGAGCCAATTGAACATGTCAAATGCCGGAGCCAATCGAGCATGACGTCACATAACATGTTTTCTTTGGATGTATATGGAAAAGTATTGTGATTATGGTCACAACTATTTTACTCTTATCTTGCTTATCGAGTGTAGAGAAACGAAAATAACCCAATTTTTTCTGTAGCAAGAATATTCGCACAAGTATAAAATCATATAATCAGACCTTCGAATTTTTCTACTCGTGCATGTAAAGTTCTTACTCACGACAATGAAATTATTAAGCTAGAGCTTGAACATTTAAGCTTAGTATGCACCTCTTGCGAAATGAGGTCGCGAAATATTTCTCATTTTTCCGTGCGGAATTTTGACATGTGCTCGCGAAAATTTGATAGACCAATTTCTACGCGTTTGCTGTCAGATGTCGCTTCTTTGATTAGAAAAGTTACACAACAGATGTTTGTTTCTTTGTTTATTTATTTACTGACATTTTAATTTAATAACTTTAATACAGGATTATTTTATTCGATTTTTTATTTACATTCAAATGTTCATTGAACAACATTAGCATTAGTAAAGCATCCAGAAGTCCTCAGGGAGGTGACCAAGACTCGGAGTTAATGAAAAGCAGCTCATTTGTTATTGTTCGGGATGTCTCGGCGGAAGTTTAATTTGACCAATTCAGACATAATTCTTGTAATCAAATGTTGGTTATGGTTAACTATTTATATCTACATTGGCAGCCAGATGGTCCAGAGGAAATGATCGTAATTCAGTTCGAATCAAATCCGTTACAAATTGTCTATAACGTAAGTCAGAATCGTATCAAGTGAATGATTTTGATTCTGATTGTCGTATAGTTTAAAAAGCAAACCGAATAACATTGGCTACTTTGAATGGTTTTAGAAATTTCAAGAGAAGTCAAATTCAGAATGTAATAAACTTCTATTTCTTGTATAACAAATATCGTGTAATATATAAAATTTTATTAGCTGGTCTGACCGGGCGTGAGTAAGTCTGCGTGCCTAGTAAAACCCAACCGGAAATCGGTTCGGAGTTCTGGTTGATTTCAGCCGGAATTCCAGCTCAAATACGCAATTGATTCTGAGTCGAAATCGGTTGTCATTGGAGCTGGAATTCTGACAGAAGCAAGCTGCAATTCCGGTTGGTTCAACTGGGCGGTTTTGTTATCGTGGAGGTCTCGAGCATCGATATGTTAACGTGAGCATTTGTTTTGGGCGCTAGTATGTCGGGTGCACCAGCACTTTTACAACCAATAATTATAAAATGTTTGTGTATGAAAATTAAATAATTATTTTCCATATTTAATAATTTAATTCAATTAAATATCAAATAAAATACTACATACTCAATAGTAGATATTAAATAACGCATACTAAATATTTTAATTATTAAATGCTACATATCAGATACTCAATATTGAACATCTAATATTAAATAATAATATAAGCAACGGTAGATATTGAATATTTAATTTAATATTTAACAAATGTTGAATATAAATTATTAAATGCTGAATATTAAATATTTACATTAATATTTATTTATTAGGCAATATTAAATCTTAAATACAACATATTCAACGGCAAATATTCAATATTGAAAACTTAATGTCGTTGATTTAATATTAAATATTCAATGTTTAAAACTAGATTTTCAATAGACGCTATTAGGTATTGAGTATTGAACATTAAATAAAAAATGGTAAATACATTCAACAATAATTATTAATTTTAAAAATAAACATTAAATATTTGTTAAAAAATCAATACAAAATATTAAATTATAATAATATAAATGATTCAATAATAAATATGAAGTGATAAATATTAAACGTACAATATTATTTAAAAATATTAATCTCTTTATCCAATAAAAAGTACATTAAATTTAATTGTTTTGCGTGTTTACTACGTAGGGCTGCCTTCAAAATCTACACTAAAGGCTCCTTCGAGGATAGTCTGTCACTCAGGTATCTGCTACGCCGCCATGATTTCAAAGCCAAGATCTAAAACGTCGCGTTAAGGTCGATCCATAATAAACATAATCGATTTCATTCGACACAACTTTGTGATGGTCCAGTTCGTTTAATTCGCTGGTATCACGGCGAAAAGTTTTTGTTATTCACCGACATGTTCAAAACAACGCTTTTCTTCACTTTTCGGTCCAATTTTTTCACTTTTCGACAAACATCTAAAGATGAGTTATACCGTACGGTAGGGTTCGTCGCGGTTGCGGTAATTACCGCAACCGCGCGGTATTTACCGCACCCGCACCGCAAAATCTGCGGTGCGGTGAGACACTTTTTCCCGCAGATGCAGTGCGGGAAAGAGCTTTTACCGCGCGGTTTTACCGCAACCGCACCGCAAAAAAATAATTGATAAAGTGATAATATTGATTATTCTAAATTGATAAACAGACTGCTATTACGAAAGAAAATCTAGCTGTGTCCGAAATATTTTAACACTATTTTTTTACAACATATTTTGGACTAGTTCTTTTATACTTCTAAGTAAAACTTCACAAACTATTTCAAATACATAAAATGCAAGATCCAAATAGAGACAAAATTATTAGATCATTTAAAAACAATAAATTTATACTCTTAAATCATATTAAAAAGAGCATTCACCCGATTCCTGTTGGAAATCGTGGAATCATGAATCGTTTTCGATATCAATTTTTCAACAGTGAATTTTGACTAATTTAAAGGAATTAGAGACGAAATAATTATGCTGGGACTTAAACACAACCCACAGAATATAATTATCTTCATCAAATCAAAGGCGTGAAAGCGTCCAAAATAAGGAGGGGTCCAAATTAGGATGATTATTCTATCATTCGTTCAATGTGAATTTTTCTGCAGTCAATTTTATTGGACTCTTTCTCAAAAAGTATGCTACATAACTTTTTTTCGCGTACTTCCATTCAAATTTACTATAATTTTCTACCAAATTAAGTTTCAGTTTCAGTTAAGACTATTTTGTAGCTTTTTTGAAGCTTTTTTCCAAATACCACATAGTTTGACTCCCGTTCACTTCAATTGAAGTTTTTGCCATTGTAAATGCTAGAACTTACGAACTAGCCTTTAGAAAATTACACTTCATGCATTTTTAAAAGTAGCAATTTTAGTTTTTGAATGAGAATACATCTGTTTCTTGAAGAATGTGGAAGTTAGAGTTTTGGGAATTTTTTTAGCGTAAAATCCCCTATTTTTAAAAATCATTTCTGCTGTATGCTACAAATCATACATTTTTTGCAGTTTTTCTAATGTTCAATTATTCTGTACCGGTTGAGACCGGACTCCTGATTAGATGAAATGTATAGAGCAATTTTTTCGTCAAATATTGCGTCGCGTCGTTCTTATTGCTGAAATACAATATGTTTTTATTTCACTGTATTGGAATATATGCGCTACTATATAGAAGTACTGGTATTTTGACTTTAATTTTATTTGGGAATGAAAGGTGTGTTTTACTACGTAAATGCGAAAATCGTCCATTTCATTTTCATATGTCAAAAATATTAAAAATATGAAAATTGAAAGAAAAATTTGCAACTTCATTTCTTATTACATTTTTATTCCACTTTTTTCAATTAACTGAAGGGTTACTAAAATTAAAGTTTTCCTATTACTGCAGTAGAACGTTTTTGAATGTATAATGTTTGCCTTAAAATGTGCGGAATTTTAATAATAGAAAATGCAAAAGTTATTTTGCATTGCATTGCATTGCAAACATTACATTCTGAGGAGTCTCTTGAAGTTAAATTTCGTGTGAATAAGAATAACATTTTATTATATATGGTTACATAAATGACCAATTTTTCAACACTATTTTTAAAAATATAAAAATTTTACCGAAGTTACTGCATTACCGCGCGGTGCGGTGCGGTAAATAAAGTGCGGTTGCGGTAAGCGGTGCGGTTTTATTATTTTTTTGCGGTTGCGGTGCGGACAATCCATTTACCGCCCACATCCGCACCGCGACGAACCCTACCGTACGGTGTATGATTAGTGCAGATCGAGCTACAAGCAAAATGAGCAGAACAATCTGAACTGTCAGTGGGGCCCATAATTTGTGTGCCCGCTGAGATGTTGACTTATGTCAGTTCAATGCAAACGGGATAGGGGTGCCATATACGTGCCGTCACTCGACTATTGTTTTCGGTCATGGCAGATTGACAGAATTCTATACTCAGTACTAGGCAGCTGAATAGGAAATAAAGAATGACGCAGACACAAGAAAATTTATATATTTGTATTGCATGCTAAGTTTTCTGTCGAGTTTTTTTGCAAATACGGCTCCTTCAGTTCAGATGAATCTGACCGTGTAGTCATTATTGTGTGCCAATTAATCGAATGAGTATTGACCTAGGTATTTGTCAGCAGATTTGACAATCGGCCAAGCTTACTGAGGATACAGTGATGTCGATGGTAGAAGCGAGTAAGGGGAGGTCTCTTTGACTAGTTTGACTGGGACCACCATCATATTAGACAAGATAATATTCTACTCATCTAAGTAGTAGACGAAGGTGTCGACAGAAACTAATTCATCTAACGAGTAGGTGTGAGTTTTTATCGATGAAGGATGAACGGCAATTTGTGATCCTTTGACGTATGGTGCACAAAGAAAGGCACTGATTCTACAGAAGTTGCATCTACTGATGGTGGAATATTGCTAGCCGCTATGTGGAACTCGATTGGTATCTGTTATTTCATTTAAGCCCTAGATCCTTGATGAGCTTTTTTGACCAAGTTGGCACCTAGAATCTTATTAGTGTCAGGTCCAGCAACCCCCCCCCCCCCACCGGGGGTCTTATATACATAACTATAAGGTTGGCGTAACTCGAATACTTATTGTAAGTATCTGTCGAAGGGATCTCCATATTAAAATAGTTCCTATTGTTGAACTTTTAGCGCTGGGCAGAACCACACGGGTACAATTGTTTGCAATATATTACCAATTACCTATATTAGGGTAAAAGATTTTTGTTTAAATATAATCTTGCAAGGTGTCCTCATTCTGTGTGGCCTACGCATTTTCTGCTCAATTATTTGTACTGCTCCAACGGTGAACCGGTGGTGAATCCGTCGTTCAACATTAGTAGTGACTGCATAACAAGTTGATCACCATTCAAGTCGATCGCCCGATAGCATTCTCTTCCGGAACGGTTTAAATTTAAAACCTGGTCGTACATTTTTGTCATTATGTCGTGCCTATCACTTTCGCAGGTCCTTGCCGCGCTCATACCCACCGATGTGTAAAATTTCGACCGAGACACTTGGTAAAATAGATAAATTTGCGCAGTCTTTCATATTCAAACCGAAGCGTCTCTGATCGTCCGCTACGAGACCTTACTCGGTAGAAAATAAGTTTTCAGATTGTGGATGCAGGTGTAGAATAAAAAATTGTCAGTATTTGACCATCGTAGGCTCGCGTGCAATATTCGATTATTGACTAAAATTTAACAAATAGGATATTTTAAAATAATTTAAATAGAAACTAACATAGGACAGAATATTCTCTACCCATGGTGTTTGAGTTAAACTTACTCATCACATTACTGCTCCCAGGACTTTTTTGATATCGACGGAATTTCCTGAGTGGCTTTGTCGCACGAGCAGAAAGTTTTTGTTAGACGGCAAAAACAGGAACATATTGACGGCAGTTCTATTCCCATTGCTGTTATTATATGTGAAACCATTCTACGGCGGCGATTGGGACTGCGACAAGCACAGTAGTCGTTTACTTAAAGAAGGGGGGCAATCTTAGTAACATTGCCACGTTACCTGCTCTTTCAGGCGGTTTGCAGCTTGGTGTAGTCTGCAAAACACATTTGTTGAAAAAAGTAAGCCATTTTAATGTAGAATGTCACTGATTGTATTAAAGAGCTCACCTGTATGCAGTAACTGAATTTATCTTTGTTGTGCTGCTAGTGGGTTTGATGACTGCTTACGGTTGTCTTCCACTCCAGAAATGCACTGGTGGACGTAGCGTCAGTGGCAAATGAAGCGACTGTGAACACGCACGTTTCAATACAACACTAATGAGACTGCCACTAGTAGATTATTTGAAATTTAGATACTGAACATCGCCATCAAAAAATTTGACGGTTTAGTATGTAATACACTCCGGGAACAATCACAAATATCTAACAATATTTATGTGACAATGGCAAATGACGATTAAACTAGTGATGTCTTTTGACATTAAAAATGTCTTACTCCACTATCTGGGGCTAGGTGTCATTCTAAAATCTAAACTATCTTCCATGTAACGAAACTATGTAAGATTTGCACGCTTATAACTCCGATATTACTAGATGGATTTTAATCATTCATACACCAACCGATTCAGAAACACTTAACTTAAATATTGGTAATCATTTAATATCTCCCCAATAAAAGTAGACTTTTGGAAATTGGTAAAATTGAAAAGTTCACGAAAAACGGGAAAATTAGCATTCGTGAGGCAGATTTCTCAGACACAGCCATCAATAGAGGGCAGCTTAGTTGCTCAATGAAACACGAAAAGTCATAAATAGAAGCAACGCATGTCCGTTTAAATCAGTTGTTGCTCTTATCCTATACGAGCAACATCGTCTTCGGGCGATGCACTAAGCGCTATCGAATTTCGGTAACGTTGGCATTTGCACACACTCGCACCTAAGTGACTAAACCATATACGGTTAGTTTATAAATACAGGTGACGTGTACCCGTTTGAATCAGTTTTTGTTCTTATGTCGAACGGGTGAGATCGTGGCTGCAGCGTCTGGGCACTACAATAAGCAGTAGACGCTATGCATTTTCGGCAGCGGTGGCCGTGTGCGGATTTTTCGGGTACCAGCACGGTGTCACAGAATGATTTGCAAAGTGGAGTGGAGTGGTTTGGATTTAATTCAATACGGTGTGTGCTGCTTAAGAGTGTTGCGTTTGAAAAAATATTTATTTTTATGCATGCGTGTGCGTTGTAACTTGTTAATCCATGTTTGCGGCGCTTTGTAGCTGCGTAGGGTAAAGAGCCTATTGGCTTTCATGTTTCATATTTCGGTTATATGTTTTTTATCAGTAAGGCATCTGACAACGTGCTTCTGTAGTTATTGCACTGTTCAGCAGCGTAGTATTTTATATAGAAGAGTACACTCAGGTTTTTTACGCGGATTTTGAAATTTACGCGGTTTTCATTAACGCGTTTTTTTTTAATTTACGCGGTTTTCATTTACACGGCCTGTATCTCCTGCGTGAAAAACCTGAGTGTAATTGCATCGGAAACAATCACATTCCCAGCAGAACTTTTTGTTTTCTAATTTCAAACACTTTTTTTCGTACTGCACACAACGAAAAATTTTAAAACAGAACTTACCGTCCCAGCAGCAATTTAAGCGGGTGTTCTTTTTCGATTCAAATTCAAGCCATGTCTTAAGCGTTACTGGACTTAAAATTGTTTTCCCAGTTTATCCAGTCAGAATATCTGTCCTACCCTATGTATTTAAAACACAGTTCTAATTGCGTTTTAAAGTATGCAACAAATAGAACGGTTGGGTATACTAATTTAAATTTAAAAATAAATCTGTTTTAAATTATGAAACAAACCGCTGTACTGAAGATATAATTATTTCAGTCCTATTACCACATAAACACCTATATAACATAAAACGCTGCAGAATTGGTTTAGTAATACAATGTTTACACTACAGAGTTATAACACGTTTTAATAATTAGCAACAAGAAAAATGTCACCAAGATAGCATAAAAATCCGTTTTAACTGGTAGTGCGAACGTTTCATAACAATGTAATTTATCAAATAATTCAATTTTTTCCACCACTAATCGATCGAGAAATACTTAACCTGAAGATTGTTTACTTAAGTTCATTAGTACATTATTGAAAATTTAAATGGAAAATGAAATTTCATATTTCATGGAGAATCTGTATATTTCCGTTGGCGGGCGTGGGCTTCCTCATCACAGTTCTCAATATGGAACTTTTCTTTTGAATATATTTTCTGGACAGACCAGCCTATTTTTACTAGATGGATCAGCTAAATAATGCCAATCATCTAGTGAGATACTTGATTTATTAATATATTACCGTTAAAAGACCTTCAATAAATTATGTTTTAATGGGGAGGGTATATAGCAAATTGTAACATATGAAAACAGGCGAGTGAACAAGAACGTGAGTCTATATGTGTGATAGATAAAATTCATTTGCACGCTCTTGAAAAAAGCTACATTTTTAATGTCACCGTGGTCGTGTCCTGTACACAACCCTTTAATTTTTTTACTCGATTAATGCAAATAATCGATTAATTTCTAAAATAATCGAAAAATCAATAATCGATTACAGCTTTCGGTATAATCGAGCAAATCGAGTAGCTGTTATCAATTAATCGAGAGCATAATTAAAGGCTAGTTTACAGTTCGGAAAACGTGTCACGGGATTTTGGTCCCTGTATATTTTAAATGGAGCTCGGGACTTCAAATCCCGTGACGGGAAATGAGTCTACACAAAAATGACAGTTTTCCTGATGTGTAAACCCAACCGCGGGAAACATCACGGGATTTTAAAACTCTCCACACAGAAATCCGGCCGGGAACAATTCAACACAAATTGTTTCCGACGGGTATTTTAATAAGGTTTGCAATTTGCTGCAAGTTTGATACTGTTTGTATTTTTAAAAAGCAGCAGAGTTTTGGTTTATCGTGAAACCTTCACATTATTGCTGTTAATGAAGGGGAATCAAAAAGGGTGAGCGGGTCCGTAAGCAGAAACACCCGCAGGGAAGTAAGAATTTCTTCCAACAATAATACTCCAGTCAAAGGATAAAAAATTTCGCTATACCTGCTTTACCCACCTGATGGTTTGTTTTGAGAAGGGTGCGTCACACTTATATCAGACCTTCTGAAGAAAACAAGTTTTCTTCAAGTGACTTAGGCTGGCTATCCACGTTCCTTCGTCCAGTCCTCAATTCATATGATACCCTGATGCTCCCAGACCCTCTCAGTATTCAATGATATTTAGTGTATTTAGTGCATTAAATTTAGTATATATGATGTAATATAACGCATATAGTAAACGTATAACTCAATAACAAGAAAAATAATGAATATTGCGGACATACCTAGTTAAGAAAAGAGAAATTAACAAAACCTTTAATAAATACAATGTAATTAAAATAATGAAAATAACAATTGAATAAATAAAATTATTATACTGATTACAAAAACATAAAGTGGACATGTTGGTTGCAACGAAGATTATGACACAATGAATATAGTAAAATTTTGTTAATTTCATATAACAGAATGTATCAATTAAAGTGGAAAACACTGAAGAATGTTTACTATTAAACCTTTGCTACTTAACTCCGCCTTTTGGCGGGTTACGGGAAGTCCGTTGCGGAATATTCGAAGCACGTTTGTATGTTGTTAATACTACGAAAATCGCTTCGTGACATCCTCATCAAATGCACCGTTTGCTTGCTAAAATCACTACGTTGAATAATGTGGACGTTGGGAGTTGAAAATTTTGAGGAAAGCGAGAAGAGTTGTGAATGGAAAAGTGATTTGGTTAGGGATTATCAAGCTTTTTGATTAAATTTTGTGGAAATAAACTTTTATGTAATTAGGTTGCTAACTAGTAGTAGCTATTCAAAATTTGGGCGACAGAGGTTTAAATATAAGAAATATGACATACTACATTTAATTTTAATATATAAGATAGTTATTGTAACACGTATTTCATATTTTGAATCATGTCGCATCGGAAGAGAATCTCCACTCTTCCTGTTCAATTCGTTTCAATCAGGTGCCCTGATGGGGCCTCCCAATTTCCATGTATTTTATATATTTAGTTGTAAGAAAAAATATGTTTACATATGTGCACACGTATTCGTATGATTAATATAATATAATACAATATAATATAATACAACATAATATAACTTAATACAATACAACCTAATATAATATAGTACAATATGAACAATTTACTATAATATAATATAGTTATGATAATCTTCCTGATATATAGGAAGTCTGCAATAAAACTATAAGCATCATATGGGAGAAAGATATGAAGAATTAACATATAAATATGAGTGAGTATTATGTTTGTATGTATGTATGTAGATAGCCACCGTGCTGGCTTGAGTTCAATTTTCGTCACCATTCTGAATTCTACTATATGATGGCCCAATAGGTAGGGTGGGGGGGGGTCTGTGATGCCGACCAGTAGGCTAAAACACTTACGCGAAAGCCACGGGAGCTAGATAATCTCCATCCAGCATAATGATCTAACAGGATACTAAGAAAAAAAATTCAGCATTTTTCAAGTTTTCCACGGAATTGTATGAAGAAGAGCGCGTTAAATAGCTTACAACAGTTGGGGATAGATTTATCCGTTGTAAGCGATTAACACTTCTGCTTCTTGATTCCGATTGGACTTCCAGTTACAACTTCAATGATGCTCTGATGCCCAAACCTCACCCCGTATATGATAGTGTCAATAATACAAAATTATATGATAAGAGCAATATAAAATTGAACAGGAAAACGTAACACAACACGAAGAAAATTATGAAGCTAATGAGTCTAATGAATAAAAAATACTGCGGTGCTTTCAATGATCCTATACCTCAAATACCTCAAATACATTCAAAACAAACGTCATCTTGGATATAAGTAATATAAATATTGAATGAGTACACTGGATATAGTACAGCCAGCAACCACAGTGCAAACAAATCTACCAAACAATACAATTCACCACTCACACTGGAATATTACGTTTGGATCGTAAATACTGTATGTTAAGGCTGAGATTGCGAATTCTGTGAACGCAAAAATTTGTGCAATTGCTACTCCGGAAGGTAACTGTGCAGTTTAGCGTGTAGTTTTCATAAAATGTGGCTCTGTAGTGATATAAATATATGTAACCCCTTTCAAAAATTAGTATTGAATTGTTAATATGTTCTGACTTGTCGTTACTATTGTGATATAAAGAATTTAATGCAGAATCCAGGTTGAGCCGCAGCGCATCCCGATCAGAAACACATAACAGCAATATTTGTCAATTTACCCTTTAATCATGGGATTAATTTATAAACACTTCATTGCCTTCTCGTGTAGTGATCACTTTATGCGAAACTTTCCTTTTATCGTCTTCTGGCAGAAGAAAGAAGACCTCACTTATGTACAAGCTAAAGGAGTAAACAAAATGTTCGTTGGAGAGTTTTTTCTGTTCGCACGGGAGCAGAGCAAAACAAACTTGTTGACGAAACGCTGGGTTGTCACACACAAACGTATTGTGAATTTCCTAAAGGCTCTGAATCGGATCAGAAAGGTGTAAATTTGACTTAAACCGTTTTTTCTGCCATGCCGGTAAAGCATGAGAGTGCGCAACTCTGTTGTTCCCGCTTCATAGGCAGTGAGTCGACGCATGTAGCTGTAGATCATAATAGTCTTATTGGAATGTTGGACATGGAATTTTTATACATGCGAGCGTGAGAACGATAGAATGAGACCCATTAGATGCTGTAATTGCGAGAGAAGAAACCCATTTGACCTGGTCTTATGGTTTCATTTCAAATACGTGTGTCTGAAATGTATTAGAACAATATCCATGCTAAGAATGGCAAATGTGACAGATTACTGACTGTCATACAGTCTTGCCCAGGAACTCCTATCTCTACCTCCCCGCGGAACCGGCTGGGATACGAGGAGCCATAGGAATGTTCGGGTAGCCAACTCGTTGGGACTATGGTCGTATGCTGACAGGGAAGGGGGGCCGTGTAGTTGCCGGCATACAATAGCGCTACGGACCACCCGTTCCGGTGATATGGGCCCACCAAACGGGGTAACCCCAATTCCAAGGCGTGAAGCGATCCGTGCCGAGGGATGAATGATCGGGGGGGTGAAAAAGATGCCTGATCGTTAACGGAGCCTGTGGGGTACCTGGGCACCCCCCACAGTAAGTGTCTCTTACCACGTTAATGCGGAGCTCTGGCGTGGCGGACCTATTTTCTCGCGCAACTCGTGGGTCTTAATATGAGTCTTTGCAATAACAATAAAAAAGTATGCGATAAGGAGGCGGAAGTGTTTACGGCGCTGAACCCCTTTGCCAAAGGGGGTCTGGCGAGGTCTCCCCCAACAGGGGCTGACAGCGGAGTGAAGGTGGCCGCAAATAACGGCACCATAGGTGAAATGGAGGTGGTAGGAGATGATACTACCAGCACGCTTGGCGGACCACTACCTGCGATGCAGGAAGTTGCCAAGCAGCTGGATAGCATCATCGAATTCACAAGCGGGAGGAGTAACACCAGTAAGGATCTAAAACAGAACCTGCTGGTGCTTCGTCAGGCTGTTCGAGTCGCAAGACAAGAACAAGTAGCCTACATGAAGAGGTGGACGGAAAGAGAGAAGGCCGACCGCGGTATCCAAACCGAGGCCTTCTCCTTCCATGGCGGAGCGACGATGGCGCAGGAGGCGATAGATTTCGCCTTATCGGCCACCAAACGCTTAATGGAGGGGGAGACTGCGAAGCGGCCTAGGCCTAATGTAGGCACGCGCAGTAATGCCAAACGACGGGCAACCAACAAGGCCAAACGTCGCTTGGGTGGTGCGGATCCGGGTGCGAAGGATCCCGCAGGGCGGCGTCCCGAGAAGGCGACTTCCCAGCCTAAAAAGGCGAAAGCCGCCAATCGGGCGCGCACTGCGGAGCGACCTGGCACCAGCCTGCCGGCGCCATCGGTACAAGATGGCGAATGGCAGGTGGTTAGCAGGGAGCGGAAGTCCAACGCACCTCGACCCGCTAAGAAGAAGGCGAGGGATAGAGGAGAGGCCCTGTTGGTGAAAACCAACGAGGGCAGCTATGCGGATGTCCTAAAATCGATGCGGGCGGCCGAAAGCCTCTCGAATTTAGGACAGGATGTGCGAAGCGTCAGACGCACCAAAGATGGCGAAATGATCTTGGTGCTGAAGCGTGGATCACAATCCAATGGAGCAACGTATAGGAGGTTGGCCCAAGAGGTCTTGGGAAACGGCGCTCAGGTGAGGTCGTTGGGAGCGGAAGTGACTCTCCAGTGTAAGCAACTGGACGAGATCACAAACGCAGAGGACGTCGTCTCGGCCGTTAAGCAGCAGTGCGGCGTCGAGATCGATCAGAACTCTGTACGTATCAGGGAGCGGTTGCTTGGCACGCAGGTAGCTTACTTCAAGTTACCGGCCGCGGAAGCCAAGAAAGTAACCGACAAAGGGAAGTTGAAGATCGGATGGTCAGTATGCCCAGTTAGCATACTCCAGCCGCCTTCAGTGGACCGATGTTTTAAATGTCTGGAGCCAGGCCACAAGTCATACGACTGTAAGGGCCCAGACAGGAGCAAGTTGTGTCGTCGCTGCGGCGAGGAGGGACACAAGGCGCTGAAATGCGAGAGGGCACCCAAGTGTCTCATCTGCGCTAGCAAGAAGCAGGGCCGCAACCATGTTATGGGCGGACCTGCTTGTCCCTTCGGGGAGGCGGGAAAGAGGAAGTAATGGCAATCGTCACACAGCTGAATCTTAACCACTGCGCACCTGCTCAGCAGTTACTGTGGCAGTCGGTATTGGAGTCGGGGACAGATGTCGTCCTCCTATCCGACCCGTACAACGTCCCTGCCGACAACGGCAACTGGGTGGCGGACGGGTCTGGAATGGCGGCAATCTGTGCAACGGGTCGGTTCCCGGTCCAGGAGGTAGTACAGTCCTCTGCGGAGGGTGTCGCGATTGCCAAGATCAATGGTGTGTTCTATTGTAGCTGCTATGCCCCACCTATGTGGCCAATAGAACAGTTCAACCAGATGATCGATAGGCTCTCGTCTGACATGGTGGGACGAAAGCCGTTTGTCATAGCGGGTGACTTCAACGCTTGGGCGGTGGAGTGGGGCAGCCGCTATACAAATGGTAGGGGCCAAGCGCTTCTGGAGGCGCTTGCGAAACTCGACGCAGTGCTAGTCAATGATGGTTCCGCTAGCACATTCCGTAGGAATGGGGTCGAGTCGTGGATTGACGTAACGTTTGCCAGTCCAAGTCTGATCCCAGACATGGACTGGAGGGTAGACGAAGGCTACACCCATAGTGATCACCTAGCAATACGCTTCAAGATCAACTTTGGTGTGCAGCATTCTAGGGCGGGTAATCCCTGTCAGGTACGCGGGTGGAAGACCAATCACTTCGACAGCGAAGTTTTCACCGCGGCCCTGGGACTGGAGGCCAACACCGACAGTCTAAGCGGGGATGCGCTGGTAGCTGTTCTATCACGCGCGTGCGACGCCACTATGCCGAGGAAGACCCTGCCAAGAAATGGCAGACGCTCGGTATATTGGTGGAGTGCTGAGATCGCAGCCCTACGGTCAGCTTGCCTACAAGCTAGACGTAGGATGCAGCGAGCCCGCACTGAGGAGGGTAGAGTGGAACGACGTGAAGTGTTTCGTGCTGCGAAATCGGCCCTTAACAAGGCCATCAAGCGCAGCAAGAGAGCGTGTTTTGACAAATTGTGCGAGGAGGCCAACGTGAATCCGTGGGGCGATGCCTACAGGATCGTGATGGCAAAGACCAAAGGGGGCTCCTCACCTCCTGAACGGTCGCCAGAACGGTTGGCGAGAATTATCGAAGTACTCTTCCCGTCCCGAACCATAAGTCCCTGGCCCCCAGCGCCGCAAGGCACGGCGGGTACGGACGACATGGTGGCCCCGGTGACGAACGAAGAGCTACTTGCAGTTGCTAATTCTCTAGCGGTGAATAAAGCTCCAGGGCCTGATGGAGTTCCAAACAGCGCTCTCAAGTCAGCAATCATGGCGAACCCGAACATGTTCAGGTTGGCTATGCAGAGATGCCTTGACGAGTGCCGTTTTCCGGATAGATGGAAAAGGCAGAAGCTGGTACTGTTGCCGAAGGCCGGGAAGCCACCTGGCGACCCATCGGCGTACAGACCAATCTGTCTGATTGACACGACGGGCAAATTGCTTGAGAGGATTATCCTCAACAGGCTAACTCCATACGCAGAAGGTATGGACGGCCTGTCAAGTAATCAGTTCGGTTTTCGAAAGGGAAAGTCCACGGTGGACGCTATCAACTCAGTGGTAAGGACTGCCGAGATAGCGATCCAACGGAAGAGGCGGGGCATTCGATATTGCGCGTTAGTGACACTTGACGTGAAGAACGCATTCAACAGCGCAAGCTGGGATGCCATCGCGCTCTCGTTACACCGGCTTGGCCTGCCGGTGGGCCTGTACCGGATCTTGGAAAGCTACTTCCAGAACCGTGTACTATTATACGAGACCGATGCCGGTCAGCAAAGTGTTCTTATTACCGCAGGAGTTCCGCAAGGTTCAATCCTGGGCCCGGTACTATGGAACCTTATGTATGACGGGGTTCTGAGACTAAAGTTCCCTCCGGGTGTGAAAATCGTCGGTTTCGCCGACGATGTCACCCTGGCGGTCTACGGGGAGTCAATCTCAGAGGTAGAACTAACGGCGACACACGCGATAAGCATAGTGGCGGAATGGATGAGCGCGAGAGGCCTAGAGCTCGCCCATCACAAGACGGAGGTGGTTGTTGTCAATAACCGCAAGTCGGCACAACAAGCAGTTATCCAAGCGGGAGAAGTTGAGATAACTTCTAAGCGGAGTCTGAAGATTCTTGGGGCCATCATAGACGACAAGCTGACCTTCGGCAGTCATGTCGACTATGCGTGCAAGAAGGCTTCGGTGGCTGTTGCGGCATTATCGAGGATGATGTCCAACAGCTCCAAGGTGTGCGCCAGTAGACGCAGGCTACTGGCCGGTGTCGCCGTATCTATTCTTAGGTACGGTGGACCGTCCTGGGCGAGGGCACTGGGAGTAACCAGTTACCGTCGCAAATTGGAGAGCACCTATCGCTTGATGTGTCTCAGAGTGATATCTGCCTACCGCACGGTATCACATGATGCATCCTGCGTGATAGCGGGTATGATGCCAGTCGGGTTGGTCATCCGGGAAGACGAAGATTGTTTCGAATTGCGTGGCAATAGGGGAGTCCGTGAGCGTGCCAGGGTGACCTCGGTCGCCAGATGGCAACGCGAATGGGACAACTCGTCGAGAGGTAGGTGGACCCACCGGCTGATACCCAACATATCTAGCTGGGTGGGAAGACCCCATGGGGAAGTTCACTTCCATCTGACACAATTCCTGTCAGGCCATGGCTGTTTCCGACAGTACCTCCACAGGTTTGGGCACGCTGAGGCCCCAGTCTGCCCAGACTGCCCAGGTGTCGACGAAACTGCGGAGCACGTACTATTCGTATGTCCCCGCTTCGACGTCGAAAGAGGCGCTATGCTAGGCGTCTGCGGCTTGGACACAACCCCTGATACCCTTGTACAGGGGATGTGCCAAGCGGTAGAGAAGTGGAACGCAGTTTCGACTGCCACCACTCAGATTGCCTGCCGGCTGCAGAGAGCATGGAGCGCCGAGCAGCAGGCGAGGAATTAGAGCGAGTGAATTGGCGGATGATAGACGAAGGTATGGTCTACCCATGCCAAGATGGGAGTGAGTGTGCGATAATGTAAGGCACGAGTGAGAGCGTACGCTAAGTACGGCCATCCCCCCAGAAGTAATGCCGAAAGGTAGTTCCTGGGGATGGATGGCGGAGCCCAATGGAGTTTAGTCGGTATTAATGGCTGGTCACCATTTGAGTCCGACACGCCCCCAGTGCACCCCGTGTGGTAGATTGGACCCTACCGTTAGCACGTGTACTGGGCTAGGACATAAAGGTCTTCTCCATTGTTAAAAAAAAAAAAAAAAAAATACAGTAAAACAAGAAATACATATACAAATGGTAATTAGAACTAGCTCACCCGCTTCCAGCAGAACCGTCCCCTTTATCGTGTGTCACGGGCGAATATTGCTCGGTTTGGTGGATAGCAGCCATATGTGAACACTCTACACTTGAATTATTCCAACAGGAAACGCACCTCTCAAACTAACAATTTCTTTTTCACCGTTCTCTCTCTTTTAATTTGCACTTTCCAACATATTTAGCCAAGCCAAATAAAACTCAAACATTACACAACCGGAAATATCAATTTCACTTATTTATACCTCACTTTTTCCTTGCATTTTACCACTTTTTTCTATCACTGAGTCCCCTTAAAAAGGGGACCAAAACACCACACGTCTTGTTCGGCTGCCTCTCCGATGCTAACGCGTGTCCAGTGACCTTTTCTGTCGACAAACTAAGATTTACTAAAGCTACCAGTACACTGTTTGTAATAACGTCAAATATTTGACATCTTTCGTGAAATAAATTTGAACTGCTGTGTACTGGCTCTTCAAATATTTGATCAAACACAGTTTGCCAAATTTTTCATTCGTGTTTGTCAAAGCGATTATTTGTCTATTTGTCAAATAGTGTACTGACCAGTTTGTCAAAACTTCAAACAGCGTAACGCTGCAGTTTGTCAAACTTGTCGATGGAGAAGTTTGTCAAACTTGTTGATGGAGAAGTTTGTCAAACTTGTTAATGGAGAAATTTGTCATACTTGTTGATGGAAAAGTTTGACAAACGTGCTTTGCTTAAGCTACCAGTACACTGTTTGTAATAACGTCAAATATTTGACATATTTCGTGAAATAAATTTGAACTGCTGAGTACTGGCTCTTCAAATATTTGATCAAACGCAGTTTGCCAAATTTTTCATTCGTGTTTGTCAAAGCGATTATTTGTCTATTTGTCAAACAGTGTACTGACCAGTTTGTTAAAACTTCAAACAGCGTAACGCTGCAGTTTGTCAAACTTGTTGAAGGAGAAGTTTGTCAAACTTGTTGATGGAGAAGTTTGTCAAACTTGTTGATGGTGAAGTTTGACTAACATGCTTTGCTCATTCAGGATAGCAAAATACGCTGTACGCGAAACTGATTCAGAATTTGTTGTCAAAACGAAAAAAACGGTTTAAAATTCGGCGCTATTTTGATATTGTTGGTATTTTTTAGAGTGGCAGAGCTTTAGGGGTTCCCCTGGCCAAATTCCGTGCGAAATCCCGTGACCCGTTTCCTAAACTTTAAACTTGGTATAACAGAGAATATTGATTGGTGTTTGTTTTGATTTAATTATAATCTGCATATTGTGCTTCAATAACGATAATGTTTAGGGACCATTCATAAATGATGTAGCATTATATGGAGGAGGGGGAGTTTTATATTTTGTGATGATGTGTGACGGCAGGGGGGTAAGAGGCTACGTAGCTTTTTTAAAGGGGAATAGGGGTTGATCACAGTTGAAACAGAACAGTTGCGCAAAGAGTGAAGTCAAAAAAAATCTACCTATCGAGCACAATTGGAATCCGTCTCTGATTGCTGTGGAGCAAAGCTGGATTGCAATTTTGCTCGATATGTAGACTTTTTCTGGCTTCAAACTCTGCACAATATTTGTACTAAAGCCTTTGGGGTTGACCTGATGTCACGACAATCTAACCCGTTTCATCTAACATCGTTTTTTTATTTTTGCGTGGACAAGGGGGGGGGGAAGGGTTACCGTCAAGCTACGAAATTACCAGGGGAGTATTTAGAGGTGTGTGGCGAAATGCTACGACGGGGAAGGAGGGTGTTAAAAATCACTCAAAAAATACTACGTCATTGGATGGATGGTCTCTTAGAGGGGTACTGTCTTCAGTGAAGTTGCTCGAGAAATCAAAGACTACCAGATGGTGATAGATTAGTTTGGGATACTCTCACTATGAGGCTCTAATGAGCGTACCACCTAAAAGTACATTATAGAATATGATACATCTCAAAAGTCTAAAACTTAGAAAGATCGTGTTTTCTGCAATGCTCTAGAGGAGGTCAAGGGCTACGCAATTATTTTCAAATCAAATTATAGTGAGCATGTACTATTTTTCAAATTTTATATCTCGAGATCATGATAAGTTAAAAGTGAGGTGTCTTCGGCAATATACATCAGCGGGTCGAGTGTTGCCCGAAGGCGAATAGATAATTTCAGAATTCAGCTACTAGGCGGCGCTAGGGAGAATACTACTTCCAGTACATGTTGGGTGATGTTTTGCCACGAAAGTTTAATAATTTAGGAAAATGTTTTCTGTAAAGTTTCTGAGGACGACAAGGGCTGTTTGATAATGTAATAATAAAATTAGATATCACCCACTAGGCGGAGCTAGCCAGCAAACATCTTTTTATTTCAATATCTTCTAAAGACGGTAATTTAGAAGGGTGTTGTCTTCAGCAAAGTTGCTCGAGCTGTCAAGGATTGCCCGATGGTGACAGATTAGTTTGGGATACTCTCACTACGCGGCACTAAACCAATTAATTTTTATCTGCCAACAACTTACCCTTCAATATAAAACTCACTCCCATTGTTCGGGTAGAACAAAGGACACTATTTTGAGAGCAATTATTCAAAAAGCTTCAAACTGTAAATACAGGTTTGATTAGGAAAATTGTAGAAAATAAAGTATATAGGTTAACTTACAAAGTAGTATACAATTTCAATAAACCATGTGGTTTTTTTGGTCTTCAGTAGTCTATTATTTATTTTTCTTCTGTTAGAATGATTATTAAATTATAATTCAATAGTATTCTTATAAATTAAACCTACCGTTGGAGAGCTAAACAACAGCTAGGAATTAGTTTTAAATTCACTGTAATTTATAAACGATTTTTCGATACAGTTGCCTATGCAGTAGGCACTTCGCTGCTCTATCTTCTGCCAACATTTCGTTTTCGTCTGACAGGTCAAAGGACAGGTCACTGTCCACGCGATTTGTCAAGCAGTGTTGCCGTTTGTGCATTGAGAATGTCCAAAACTATTGATTTAGATCTGCCAACAACTTGCCGTTCAGTGTAAAACTCACTCTCATAAAGTTGAATTTTTTTTTCGGCGGACCCCCCTTTGCATTGAAAATGCCCAAAACTTTTGAATATCATGTACCATTAAAACTCACTCCCATGAAGTTGAAAAAAATTCTATTTTGATTCATCGACGGATCCCCATGTGCATTGAAAATGTCCTAAACTATTGATTTACAACTGTCTACAACTAGCCTTTCAATATAAAACTAACTACCCCTTGTGCATTATAAATGTCCAAAATTATTGATTTTCATCTGTCAAAAACTTGCCTTTCAATATAACACTCACTCCTAGGGGCAGATCACTTGTGAGGCACTTTTAAAAATCAGGTAAATTAAATGCATTTCTTTCCATCTAAATAGAAATTCGTAATGTATTTTGCGTTGCGTGCAATGTATTTTGTGTTGCGTGTAAGACGTCAAAACCCTACAAAAAATTAGCCCTGCATTCAACAAAACGTCGAGCAAAGTGAATCAGCGTAAGACGTTTGTTATACAAACTTTTCTGCGAGGGAGTGCAAAGTTGATGCAAAAATGGAAATGAAATGCATTTTTTCTAATTTGATGTAAATTTGTTATACATTTCTAAAGTGATCTGCCCCTAGACTCACTCCCATAAAGTTGAAAAAAATCGTTTTTGCACATTGGCGAACCCCCATGTGCATTGAATATGTCCAAAACTATTGATTTTCAACTGCCAACAACTTGCCTTGCAATATGAAATTCATTTCCAAAATATTGAAAAAATTTCTTTTTTGACACATTGGAACTCCCTGTGCATTAAAAATGTCCAAAACAATTGGTTTTCATCTGCCAAGAAATTGCCCTTCAAAATAAAACTTATTGCCATATTGTAGAAAAATTTCGATTATCAAAACCCATCATTCACATCACATCATTTCCCTAAATTATTAAACTTTCGTGACAAAACATCACCTAACATTCACTGGAAGTTGTATTCTCCCTAGCGCCTAGTGGCTGAATTCTGAAATTATCTATTCACCTTCGGACAGCACTCGACCCGCTGATGAATATTGCTGAAGACACCACACTTCTAAATTATCGTGATCTCGAGATATAAAATTTGAAAAATAGTACATGCTCACTAGCTGCACCTGGTGGATCTATTTCAGTTCGATTTGCCCGTAATCGCGTAGCCGTTGATCTCCCCTAGAACTTTGTCGGAAACACCATCTTTCTATGCTACTAGACTTTTGAGATGTATCATATTCTATAATGTACTTTTCATTCGTAACCCAACTTTGTACCGGGAAACAAGTGCTTTTTGTTCTCTCCGGTGTGGTTTAGTTTTTTCGGCGGTACGAAGGTGCTTGCTGTGGCAGAGGCTGCAGTAAAGCATTACTAATAAACAGTCCCGCGAGTGATAATTGTTACCTGCGATATCAGTTAAAGTAGTGCAGTGAAGTGCGTTACTAAACAGTTTTCTTGCCTGAAAGACGGCTTTGTTTAGACGAGCTATATCAGCTCTACTGTGTGAAGGTCACGCGGGTGACGGATAAAACAAACGAAGGATCAATTCACCTACCAGCTCGTCAGGAACCAACTGGTGAAGTGTTTCGTTTTTACATTTCTTATAAAAGAAATGTATAGAATTCGCTCAAACTTTCAAGATTTTTTCCGAGGCCCGGAGGGCCGAGTCTTATATACCAATCGACTCAGCTCGACGATTTGGGACAATGTCTCTGTGTGTGTGTGTGTGTGTGTGTGTGTGTGTGTGTGTGTGTGTGTATGTAACGGACAAATTCTCATTCGTGTTTCTCAGCAATGGCTGAACCGATCTTATCCAAACCAATTTTAAATGAAAGAACTAAAAAAACAGTATGAACGCTATTAATTTGTTTTTGATTCTGATGTTTAGTTTCCAAGATATGAATGTTTGAATGCGTAAAAATGGCGTTTTTTGCAGTTTTTTTGAATTATCTGCCGAAATTGACAATATAGAATAGCAATTTATATGTTTTTAGACAGCTTTAACGAATACCTTTCGAACAAGCTACAGATTGTTGAAATCGGACTATTATCAAAAGAGATATTTAACATTAAATGCGGACGAAAGATTTTTATCATTTCCCATTGCCAGAAATATGACCAAAAACATGTAATCTATTTTTAACGCCAAAACGGCTTATTTTAGGTCAATAGTATCTTCGGTGAATTTAATGGAGGCAATATGCCCTTTCTTTTGGTATTGTGCTTTTGCTGATTAATCCCCCTATGAGTGAGATATTTTCCCAAATTTTCTTGGAAGTGATTATATCGAAATGATGCCTTCAGCAAATTTGTAGCTCTTACTTTTGCAAATAACTTTACTGAAGACTTCAAATATCTATTTTGAATACTTTAAAAGTTATGGCTTGTTGTTTGTGGATTACTCTTTGTCGCCTATTTATTGTTCAATATAGTAATAATCCATTGAAATAAGCCAAACATTATTACGACAAAACGAATTTTGTATTTCATTTTTCTATCTACAACCGCTAGAAATAATCACCGAACACTTCCAAGTTGTCTGGAAGGAACTTGATAACTTATCAGTGCAAAAATGTTCATTTGTGCGAATCTTCTGACTGCAATTTTTCTAATTCATGACCATCGGATCGATCTGAAAAATATTGGAAAATGAAAAGCGAAATAACTAACTCCAAGCAACGGCGTAGCCAAGAGAAGGTTTTGGGGTTTAACACCATACAACGCCCCCCCCCCACCACACCCACCAAAAAAATTGGATTGAAGTTGAAAATTTATTGATGCAGACTGATTTAATTCAATATTACAATAACAATTATCTGATCCGTACATTGATATTCTGTTGTTGCAAACATCATGAGGACTTTTGATAAATTGTCGGAATGGGGTCCTGATATGTAACTGATCTTTTGGTCTTGATTTCACAGTTGTCTAATTGCATCAATATCAAAATCTTGCCTGAAAACATTCCAATAGAAAATTCCAGAGTTCTGTTTTCAATCATGATCCTCAGATTTCTTTTCAAATTGAGCTCGTTTTTGTAGAGATGTACTGTAATAAGGGTCTTTATTTAATAGGAAGCGAAGTAAAAATTGATTTAATGTCTATGAAACATAGAACTGCGCACCAAAAAATGCATAACTTTCAACATTTGCTAAAAATGTTTTTGCCTTTCTCATTCACTCTAAAATTCGTCAATCTAATCCCGACCGGGAGGGCCGAGTTTCATATGCCAATCGACTCAGTTCGTCGAGATCGGAAAATGTCTGTGTGTATGTGGAAAAATATATGACCTCTGTTTCTCAGAGATGGCTGGATCGATTTGCACAAAGTTAGTCTCAAATGAAAGGTACAACCTTCCCATCGGCTGCAATTGATTTTTTATTGATTGGACTTCCGGTTCCGGAGTTACGAGTTGAAGAGTGCAATCGCACAGCAAATTCCCATATAAACTGAATTGAAAAATTTTCAAAATCAAATTTGTATTTTTGATGCCAAATGTATAATGCATGAAACATCGAGATTTGATGTAAACTCGGAAAAATAATGTTTGACAAAAATTGATTTTTTTGGACTTTGGTACATTTTTGCCTTTCTTTTTTTTATTTCGATTATAGAGGTTTTAACCTTAAGGTCATTCGCCTCTTCGGGTTAGAAAAATCTCTTGTGAAAAATTTCGAACCCTATGTGCGGGGTCGGGACTCGAACCCAGGTGCGCTGCGTACAAGGCAATCGATTTACCAACTACGCCACGCCCACCCCCTTTTGCCTTTCTCATACAGAAAGGTTATGCAATCAATCTAAAAATCGTCAATCATACCGGCCCGGAGGGAGTATGCAGTGAGTGGTTGCTACTTTAAAAATAAAACTAGTTTAAAATTTCTTAACAAGTTGAAAATTTTCGGCAGGACCCGGACCTCCCGGATCTTATTATGTGATACTGAAACATCGCTTGAAACCAGCGGCGGTCAAGCGATGTTTCAGTATCACATAGTATCTCAAGATCGTGGCTGTCGATCCATTGTATGTATGTGCAAATCGTACTGAACATGAAATATTCATTTCCACCATTTTATTGAACATAACCATCGTAGTCTGGACAAGTGAGACAAGCACATTTGCACCACTAGGTGGATTAAAACAGGTTTATATTTTGGGAATGCGTCGAGTTGAGACGCAAACGTAATATGATTAATAACGAGGATAACACTTTCCGAATGTAGAGAGAAATTTATGAAAAATGACGATTTCCATTTGATTCTAGCAGGTCCTGATCGATTTTGATGAGAATTTGATTTTTGTTGTATGACCAATTATATGTATAGGTCAAATGTTCAAAAACAGTAATTTAAGGTCAAGATAACATCATTTTTAAACCGCCAATTTCGGAGGTTTAGTATCTTCGATGAGTTTTACAAACGTTAAACAGCGCATCATTTGATAAAATAATTTTGGCGGTATATCGTCCAAGAAG